>NW_023339674.1:4602646-4602809 GCF_004916995.1 Morone saxatilis
CATTCTCCGGGACGACCTCCAGTTCTCCATCAGGTTAAACTGGAAATAGTGTTAGACACTGACAGGAGTCCATATACTGTATGACCGACTCCTCTAATCTACATGATGACACGCTCATAGAATAGATTGATATGATTGAAAGAGGGGGCGTGTGTGTGTGTGT
>NW_023339674.1:4602909-4603156 GCF_004916995.1 Morone saxatilis
GTGTGTGTGTGTGTAGATGGATCCTGGCGAGTGGTCGGCTGTGGTGGGGGTCTAACAACCTTTAGTGACAGTCAGTGACATCATGTACATCTCTGTGACATCACTTAATATGATTGGGGGGGTTCACTGCACGTGCTCAGTTACCGCCTCCTTGCCTGACAAGGTTTTTTGTTGTTCTGTCTTCTTTATGCTGATAGAAACACACACACACACACACACACAAACACACACATAAACCATAATGACA
>NW_023339674.1:4603194-4614701 GCF_004916995.1 Morone saxatilis
ACAATACAATACACGAAGGACACAATGACACTGACAAACAATAATACTACCCGACAACACACAGGTACTCAAATACAGCAGAGGAAGTCATTAGTGTTTTCATCAATAGAAATGTGTTTCCCATTGATCCAGAACGAGATTATTCACATATATTATACACACATATTTCAGAACTCTTCCATTCTGGAGGGTTGCAGATTATGAGACTGTCAGCATTTCAGAAGAATATCAAAAATCTATAATGCAAATATCCGGAATCAGTTGATTAGCTGGTTTTATGTTGTAGCTTCTGAAAACTACTCTCCTGTCTTTCAAACAGAACCTTTTTTTTTGTTTTACTGCAATGTAACTGCATAAAAATGACCTGGAACACTGATTAAATTAAATTATGGGTCGGCAGCATGAGGATGTATACCGTGAGACTATGCACATTTATGTACCATCAGAGATTTTAACCATATGGTTTACATTTTAGTAGCTATCCCTTTGCGATCTCTGGTTGTATTAGGCCATTGTGGGCCATGTTTAAAATAATTGAGCAGAGCCGATTTATGGCCACAGTGGATTTCGGTATGATGTTTGCATCATTCTAATGAACAACCTTGATTTATTGTGTATTTAAATTAGCTGGATTAGCTGAAAATAGACATACCCATATGGTTATTTAGTCAGTTTCTCAATTGATTTTCCAGAAAATTGATTAAATCACAATATCTACATCAATATCATAATAAATAAATTACATATAAGCTTTGATTTAGGTGGCGTTTTTCTTTCTTTTCATGTTGATAACATGACAAAGAAGCTTTGTTTAGTTCAGAAAGATTCTATTCTAGATTCTAGATTCTAAGATTAGATGGATGGATGGATGGATCGATAGATAGTTTAGTTAATACGTTTTAAAAGATAAGATAGCATTGATACATTTTTATAGTAATCACTAAAGATGTGCCAAGCCGACCATAAGGATTAGTATTGAGACCAATCTGGGCACATTTTACTGAAAGATGATCAAAATGAAATCCTCGCTTCACTGTACTCTGTTTTTTGTCCACCTCAACTTGCTACTGTTGAAGGTGCCGTCCTCTTTAATCACAGCCAGACTCTACAGCGCAGCATGTCACTGCATATTAATATGTGAGCGAAAAACTATTTGGATGTACGAGTGAGTGCTTTGATTTCTGGCACTGAGGTTATAACGCTATTAACGCAGCAGTGTACAAAACATTCAGGCAGCTTCTTGTTTATGGTCGGTAGTAACTGTCACTTTCACCAGTTAAAATGACAAATGTGACCTGATTAACAATAATTCTGTGAGTAACCTGATGACAGGCTAAAAATAAACTTGGCTGTTGTTAGGTTTGTGTGCTCTCTGCAAGCCAGTGACTGTACTCAGCCAACGATGACAGTCATCAAGTGGAAGTGTTTCTGTTGTTCAAACAGAGTTTATGTATTTTCTGTAGCAATTTCACATTCTCCAAGTTAATCTTTAGTTCGTATACCAATGATTTAAGCTTATAGACTTTCTAACTTCAGTATTTGGATCAAGTAGCTCATTATAAATAAGATGTGGGAGATTTAGTAGTCTATAGCTGTTATTTCAATGTGTCAGATAAATAATCAACATGTAGGTGAATATATACATATCCAATCAGACAGCATTTTTAGCAGATTCCCAATATTAAAGGACCAAGTATAACATGAGGGGGACATCCCTAGTAATCACTAACGGCCACCTGTTTTTTTTTCTGTTCTATATAAATTTGTCTCCTATTCTCCTCTGTCTGCAGATATACTGTAGACGTTTTGTCTGCCAACTTAAGACACCAACAGGATTCTTATAAAGGGCAGCCAGTTTTTACCTCAGCAGATTTTCTCCACTAACTCTTTATATACTTACCAAGATTTATCCTGACATGTAGCACTGTCATCATTTAGTATTTCATCACCTTGTGTTCATATGTGTGTGTGTGTATGTTGCTGTAGTGACAGCGCAGGGCTTCTGGGTAAAAAAGATTTGTGGTAGTAATCAGTAGAGGGAGTTTGGATGATATCGGCTCTCGTTCCCAGTATCCAGTTCCAGCACTTTCTGAACACTGCTTAATGTTTTGTGGCCCAATCTTGACTGGCGGCAGATACAGACGCAGTTTGATTTCTCAGTCTCAGTATCAGCCTCCTGTTGAGACTGAGACATCATCACCCAGAGGTGTTTACAGCATTGAAGTGTCTGTTGTGTTGCTGCTAACCGCATTAGACCGATGAAAGAAGACTTAGCTACAGAACAACCCCGCCGTGAAAAACAAATGGTCTGTTTAGCACATGTCTTAATGCGTGCCTGGACACACACAGAAAAACAAGCTTAGAAGGTAAAAATAACAAGTATTGTGATTTTGTATGCTTAATATCACCAATATATGGTTTTCAAAGATTGTAGCAGCAGCTTTCTAACAAACATCACCATATTCTTCAGCTATAGTTAATGCTGCCAGGTTTTATATTGAAATGACCTGATTTAAAATAGTGCAATTAGTCAGCGCAAGTCTACTTTCTTAAAGTCAGAAAAGAAATGGGAAAAAATAGAATTCCAAAATAAAGTCAGTCAGCAATCCTTCATTTTTCTATGGCTACTGCACTGTACTGTAGGAGAGGAGTGCAGTTTGTGAACAGGCTTGAGAAGTATCAAATTATGTCTCGCACAGACTGAAATGGCTTGGATATATTCTGTGAAATCTCCCACATATGATTGCAGTTCCTTCTCCTAGACCCTCCTAAAAGGTTGTCAACATACATCATGTACTGTATGTCTTGTTGTACTTTCCAAAAGCCAACTAATAGTAAACTGGCAGATTCCAGAGTCATTACTAGTGAAAGTCACTGTGCAGAGAGGAGATGAGTATTTTTTGTTTGTCTGTGTGTTATTTTTAAATGAGATTACGTTCACTAATTGCATGGAATCTACTGTTGTGTGAGTTTAACAATAAAGGTTTCACAATTTGTAGTTTTGGCATCAATTTAAATCTTTGTTTACTTGTTTAGATTGTTTTTTTCCACTAGCAATCTAAATTAAACTGATCATTTATTCCTTTGCTGCGTTTCAGGTTCCATCTGAAAGAAGAAAGTGAGTGAGTGGCAGACTGTGTGTGCATCGGCATACATGCCTGTGTATGTGTCACCATGAAGCACCAGTCTATCTCCCGATGGCTGAGCCAGCTGGGATTGCCACAGTACTGCATAGCACTGGAGCAGGAATACGATGGTGTAGAGGTAATACAAACACACACAGAACCTACCACAATCTAGAGAGACATTTACATAAATATTTTTTTGTTATTACTGTAAAATAATGTCTGAATACAGGCTTGCTGGTTCCGGAGAAAACTAGGCAGCAGTAGACTAAACATACCCGCTGTACAGGGTTACAGGAACAAATCCGAAAACATTCTGAGAAAATCTGGTTGAGCAAAGTGAAGTCACTTAAACCTTACCTGACATGCGTTAACTGTGTGTCACTGTAAGAGACTTTTAGCCTATGTACTGCATTTTGACCTGAGGGATGTTGAGTCACATTTAGTGGGAAATGCAGCAACGTGACAGCTCAAAGCTTCTTTATCACACAATTTAAATGTCTCCGAGATTTCTAGCTCTACCCCAATGCAATAGGGCGTAATGGGATTTATTTTGTGGTTCTCAAAGCATTGCTGTGAACTACTTTCTACCAAAGAAGTGATTCCTATTGAGATACAGCACATAAAACTGACACTATCTAAATGTCCAGACTGCATTAGGAGGGGAGTAAAATGAATAGATGAACTGACCCTTCAACGTGTCTGTTTACAAGGCGATTTCAGTAAATGTTTGAGGAAACCATTTTCTATTCTGGTAAATGCAGTTGTTGTTGTTGTTGTTGTTGTTGTTGTTGTTATTAAGAGTGTTTCCCACAGAGGCCTAATAATGAAGCCAAATAAAACTTCATCACAGGTCTATTAGACTGAATGGACAGTGATGTGGGGGCTGTTTTAACATCCCACCATTAGCCAACTTCAATTTGAACATTACACAGCCATTGGCTAGGAGATGAGATTGATTAGCCAATAACACATGAATTATTCCATTACAATACCTCCTGCTAATGTTCACCCAGAACGCATTGGTGCAATTAGCGAAGGCAAACGAGGTGAGACAAGGACAATAATGTGTTGTTCTAGTCTCATTAAACCATAATGGAGTTTACATTAAAGTTGCTGTTTGAAATAATAAAACCAGTAAATTTCATCGTGCACCAAATGAAAGCCTCTTTAAGTTGTCTAAAATAAATGCATGAAACTGATGACTTGAGCTACTGGCACTACTCTGAACTGTCTTTGTGCAGAGTAATTGGAGTTATAGGGAACACAAGAACTAAGAATCACACTCTAACCCCTCCTTGACCATCCTCCATGCATAATGAACTCGGCTCAGCGTTGCTAACCTTTCTCTGGATATTATAACAACAATATCCAGCTCAGTGCCTCTTAGCCATCCAGGCTGCTCTTTAACACAACATGCCAGTAAAACAAACTCAGCCAACATCATCATCACTGTGAACAACTACATGCATGTAAAGTGTACAAAGGGCATCGCCTAGTTCTTTGTTTTTTTCAGTGTGGTGTGCAGAATTTGTGTTGATACTTATTTTTACTTTAATCATGACAAACATTATCAGATTCACCACTGTGAGCCTTGAAAATGGTTAGCCATTTTGGCATTTAATTCTTATATTTCAATATGTAACTTTATGCAATGATGAAATTTGCCATAAGATAAGATAAGAAAACCTTTATTTGTCCCACAATGGGGAAATTGCAGTTTGCAACACGCATTACATATACGGACAGAATAAAAAATAACAAGAGCAAAGAGTAGCTTGTAAAACATAAATAATGAAAAAGAATAGTGAAAAAGAATAGCATTGCACAGACTGGTGACAAACTGGTGTTTTTTGTTTTTTTTGAGTGTTCGTTGTGGAGCCTAACAGCAGCAGGAAGGAAAGACCTTCTGTATCTTTCCTTCACACATCGAGGGTGAAAAAGCAGTCTGTCACTGAAAGGTGCTCCCTCCAGCTCTGTCAGGTCACCGGCAGTGCAGGGGTGGGAGCAATGGATGACACTTTAGCCCGGACTCTCCCCACCTCCCTCACTGAGTCCAAAGGGCAGCCCAGGACAGAGCTGGACTTCCTGATGATTTGGATTGACATGAGGAAGTAATTTGCAAAATGAAGTGAATGTACAGCATCTTAAGATTCTGGTGCAGCCCCACTTAATGATTTAGGCTTTGTTCACCCTCCAGGTATAAGTGACAAAAAGTGTTTTTTTGTTTACTTTCATATGCAGCTCAGTTCTGTTTTGTCAGAGATGGCGGAAAAAATAGTGTTAAATCAGAATGACAGTGAGTTAAAAGTGCCCGCAAACACTCTGTATAGCTGCAGATACAAGTTCACAAGCTTATTTGATCCATTTTGAGATCAGAAATGTTGTGAGGTTGAGGTATTTATCGCCCGGTGCTGGCTGTACCACACTGATCGGTCTTTTCATTCACAAGCATCTTCATCGTTGGAACAACATTCATGCGGGCAAAACCAACACTGACAAGTGCTATATCAACTCTCCAGAGGACTGGTATGAGAGGTCATATTGTTGTTCAGCTCTGCAGGATCTGGAAAAGAAAGAAAAAAGAAAACATGTCAACTTGCTGTTGGACACAGTGGGAGACGAGGGCGACAGAGGGAGGGGGAGATAGATAGATCTGAGATAGATTAGGCCTGTGATATGCCAACCATGTCTCATATACACAAACACACAGTCATGGGGTGTGTTACTTGTGTGTTAACATCAGCAGAACTAATGTAGTGGCTTCTTCTTTAATCTACTAACATGTTATTACTGAGCTGCCTAGGCATGTTGACCTCAATGACCGGCTGTGTGTGTGTGTGTGTGTGTGTGTGTGTGTACATGCTTATTTGTGTCTGTACATGTGCAGTGTTTGTGGTTTTCAGACTTGTTAGCATAACGTGCTTGTCTGCATTTGTGTTTTTGAAAGTTTATTTTTGATGTTTTTCTGGAACTTTTGTGTGTGTTTGCGTGCACACATATGTATGTATGTATGTGAGTGGGTGGTGACTTTGAGTGTGTTTGTGTGCATGTGTGCAACTGGCTGCTTTGATATGCAAGTATGTGTGTGTGGTTGTGGATGCGTGGATAACTTCTAACTTGCTGTATGTGACTAAGGGTGACTGTAATTTGATTGTGCACTGTTTCTGTGCGAGTTTGCCTTGCGTGTGTGTTCCTGGGTTTGCCCACTGTTTGTGTGTGTGTGTGTGTGTGTAGTCTAAATAGAGCAGTGTTTGTGATGAACTGAAGAGAATGGTCGTATTGTTGAGAAACCAAAACAACAAGGCCTTGGTTTGAGCTGGGAGTGTCCTGTGATGACACAGTGTATGTGTCATTTACGTGTGTGTGTGTGTGTGTGTGTGTGTGTGTGTGTGTGTGTGTTTTTTTTGTGGTTCCATTACTGTGCAAGGTTGAGATCTGGTTCAAAGACTTTGTGGCTCTCCATCACTCCATCATTTCAGGGGTTGTTTATGATAATACCACAGTGAGGGTTGAAGTGAGGCAGGGTGTGTGTTTTTTTTGTGCGTGTTTAAGACAATGCTGTAATGACAGGAGCAGGATGAGGGGAGGAGACGGCACACTTTTGGAAGATAGGAGGTCACCAGTGGTCTTCTTCTGCTGTGCTGGAGCCACCGACCTGTCTAGACAAACTGTGTGTCTCCTGACTTCCACCGAGCACAGCAGTATCTTCACTGTGAGAAAATCTAAATCTAAATGTTGTGTTCTGAATGTTATTCCACAGTTTATGTTATTCCATAGAGAACACCTCAAGAATTTGTTTTTGCTTTATATAAACTGTGTTAAAGGTCCAACATCACTGCTTGTGTGTGATTGGTAGGCTCGTGTCCTTTAAGTGGTATATTGAGACACCTCAAGTCTCGAGTCTTAGTAAACAGTTTAACCCCTAGCACCTGAACAACCCATTTTCTGTCAAAAATTATACCCCTTCTCAGTGCCATAAATCAGACTGAACTCACAGAAGTCATTCTTATACTGCTACAGT
The DNA here is from genome assembly GCF_004916995.1 of Morone saxatilis. Lineage (NCBI taxonomy): Eukaryota > Metazoa > Chordata > Actinopteri > Moronidae > Morone > Morone saxatilis. The sequence goes on from NW_023339674.1 coordinate 4,610,344, forward strand.
CAGCTCATCAATCTAAAATTGTCTATTTTTAGGGATGTTATGCATATAAAGGAAGTGAAAATGAAACAAAAACGGCTATTGGATGACACCGTATCCTGGTCTCTGACTGTGTCTAATACCTCTTTCAGACTAGAGCAGTGACCCTGGAGATATTCTGCTTGTCTATCAGTGTCATCTCATAAAAGTGGCATCATTATAGCACGAAAGACTTTCTAGTATATACAGTAAGGGCGCTGTGCTGTTTTTAATCCTTAGATACTGCATTGCGACAGTGACCTAAGAACAAAAAACAAGCTATGAGGATATGTGTCAAGTCTGTACATTTTAGAACTGGTTTTGTTCACCAACTGTGGCAGAAAAAATATCTCTTTTGTTAGCAAGCCATCTTTTTGTCTTTTTTTGTTGCCGTGTTTGCCATATTTCACTGTTAACAGGTACAGCTTATGTGAGCTTATGTGTTAGGAGTGGCTGGTGACAGTTTAGTATTCAGGGGTGGGGTGGAGTGGTGGGGTCCATCAGCGACACAGGTAAAACCAGAAACAATGAGCAAAACTATCTGAAAACTGTAGAAAGCTGCACAAAGGGGTGTTGAGTCTCACTTAGATCAGTTATTTAACATTACAGTGCTTTAATGTGCTAATATATGAACTATTTATCAGGTAAGTTCACAGGATATTATCTACAAAGCACCATCACTTCAGTTTAACTGAACTGTTTGTATCTTTATGTCTTCCAGGACCTGCTCCACCTCTCAGAATATGACCTCCTGGAGCTCGGAGTCCACAATCACCTTCACCGCCTGCACCTCCTCACTTCTCTACGCCTCCTCCAGGAGCGAGAAAGGAGGAGAGGTACACAAATACACTTACGGGCAGTTACACTCACAGTTAACCAAACATTATCTTTTCTTATCTGTTCCATCAGGTTGTTGATTCTGGGTCTGAGTCTCCATGTTTCCATCTATCTGTCTCTCTCCCTGTGTACCCTTGTATTGTAGAGAGAAAGACAGAGACAGATAGAATTAGTGTCATGTAAAGACATGCTTATGCCTGGGGGGTCCGGTGGTGGGGAGAGGGTTGTCTGGTGGAGGACAATACTGTGTCACACACACATGCACACACAGACACACACAAATGTGAACACTTCCAAAGCTGTCAGTAAATAGAGAGAAGAGTGCTGAGGCCTGCGGTCCTGCTGGGTTTAATCACTTCTAGAAGTGTGTGTGCATGCAGGGATGTGTGTGTGTATTTGTGTGTGTGACTGACTTCTTTGTTTGCCCACTTTCCCATGCATTATACTGTGAAATCTAACTGTTGTCTTGGTGACGAGTCTTGCTCGAGTCGAGTATATACCAAGTTAAGAAAATGATTTTAGTGAATCTCCTGAGGCTAATATGTAACACAGTATCATTTGTCTTGTTGACCCCTGCACCTGTTTTATATAACATTAAAGGCATAAATATACTGAAAATAAAATCCAAAGGCAAAATGTTCACTTTGCAACCAAAATCAATGAATAATATTTGTTTCAATCCACAGTGGACGCAGTTCTCTCAGCTAACTAGAAATCTTGCAGAAGCCAGACTTTTTGAAGTTGTTTAAGGAAGCAGGGACTATAAAGACATAGGCTCCTCTTTTATAGTCAGTCTAGCCCATCTGGAATGTGTCTTAAAAAAAAAAAAAAAAGACCCCAAGCTGCAGTGAACATAAACATTTTCCACTTTAAGGTTTATGTTTGTCAAAAGTGAAGTTTGTGAAAATGCAGTTTTGTTGCTAGTCATTTTCTCTGGAGGAGTGTAAACGTATTTAGAGTTTTAAAGTTAAGATGAGCATGTAGACTATAAGATCAGTACTATTGAATAGTGATTATTGTAGGTGATGTTCAAACTGACTGAATAAAAAAAGGCCTTGCAAGCAATTTTTGGAGAATAACTGTAGTATCACTGTCATAGGCACAATAAAAAAAGCCTTGTCTTACTATAGTGGTTGATTTACTAAATACACAGATCATGGTGCTCATATCCTTAAACCCACCTAAAATATAAACCAAGCTGCCAGGCTCAACAACAACAACACCAACATGTATTAAACCAGCACAGAAGCCAAGAAACTTTCTGATGTACACTCAGTAAAACAAGCCATAATTGTATAATATTTTAATTGAATGGCTCATTTGGCTATAATAAGAAATACAGTCTGTCTTATTATAGAAGAAGATATAAACAGAATAGACTTCTAAGGAAATGGTTGTGGTCAACTGCATTATAAACACTTTCTATATGCACTGACATTTCATCTTTTCTTCTTTTTAAACAATTTTCTATTTCTGTGTGTTCAGCTTGTAATAATGTCTTTCTTGTGTAGCGCCCAGATATAAGGCCAACATTCAAATGTCTGTATACTTAACATAAAAGAATAAAATTAATTTATTTCAAAATATATACAGTTAGCATGTAGAAATGAACATGTTTGGCCTTTTGGTGGGGCTAGATGAAAAATTAGGGGACCACCAAGTCACTAGGAAACCATGAATATATGTACCAAATTTCAAGGCAGCCTGTCTGATAGTAATATTTATGTCTGGATCAAGAAATTGGACAAAAAGATATTGCCACTGACTGACTTCTGAAATAAAGAGAGAAGAAGGACGAATGATGAATTACCTTGAGCAGTGAAACTCAAACTTGATCAGCAAAAAATAAAACAAGAAAAGAGATATCACAGTGATCTTCGAGTGACGAGTAAGTGATGACCCCCAAAGAGATACACAAAGAGAGGTGAGGATTTCACAGATTACCCCTTTAAAAGCATACATTTTCACATTCTTGAGATCACTGTGTGGCCCCTAGTGGAGCCCCAAACTGCAGGTTGAGGACCGTTGCTCAGGTGAAACAGCCTCTAGTTGAAATCACTCAGTCACCAACTACTGTGGTATTATCTGTCTGCCTGGCAGCCTGCCACCCCTATCATTACCACAAAGGCCAGATTTGTTCAGCTAATGGTATCCTTCACACACGCACACGCGCGCACACCGCAAACTCACACACACATGCAGCATCCTCCAAAATGCCAACTCAACATTTGACCCAGATAAGAGCATTCCAGTGAGAGCACCCTGAGGATTGAACACATGCATACTGACGCACTGCATCCAGGCACATATTCATTTCATCATATAACTGTTTTTTTGGCTACAGTATATGATTACGTGGCTAGAATAAGAATCTGCGTGTGTGTGTGTGTGTGCATGTGTCAGGTACTTTCCTCGTTGGCAGCAGAGAAGTGGAGTTGCTCCAATTAGAACAATTAGAGGGTGAAATAGGAGGCAACAGTAAAACACACACGTGCACGCTCATATTTCACATATTTGAGGCATTTTAGTTTTATGTTTAGTTACAGTTGTTGCTATAGTGCTGAGGCTGCTCTGTGGATACTTATTATGTTTAGAAGATTACCTATATCCTTATCTGTATCCTTGTTTGTAATTTAATGTTGAAAATAGGGAAAGAATTTGAGGTTATTCTGTAATTTTGCTCCATTATCAATGCCTACAGGATAAACACAGATGAAATCAATAGTTGTCATATCACCTGAGTATATTAATGTGTGATAGATTACCAGCACTGTCATTTACAACTGCTAGCTTTATTAGATTGCTGTAGTCATCTGAAAGCAGCAACCTCTAATTTGGATCATGTGCTGTACATTTTCAAAAACCATGCACAATAACACACACACATCTGGCATGGACGGTTTAATTTAATCAAGCACCTGGCTCTGGAAAAAAAAAAATTAGTTTATGAAGGACTCTGCTTCTCTGCACACCAAACATGTCAGAGCATAGAAAGTGCATGGTTCTCTCACACACACAGCTCCCCTCTCCAGTAACTATCCCAGAACTTCCTCAGCACTGCCTGGTCTCTGCTCAGTAAATAGACACATCATATTTCCTAAAATCAGTGTTTAAGTTATTTTAAAAGGGTTATTAAAAGGAGCATGCAATCACAGTATTGGGGACGAAGGCGTTATTGTGCACATGGAAATATAATAAGTCAAATCTGACTATTTTGATGCAGCCTTATCAAACATCTATAGGTAACATCAAAAGAAACCCAGTAGATAGTAACATCATGTCATTTCTGTCTAGATCGCTGTCTTTGAACACAATACCTTTTAGGATTGATGAATATTTTAGCAGCTTTTAGATAAAACAAAACAAAGTTTGAAGGGATGCGTTGAAAGGTAATGACAGTAGTTACAGTATGTGTTTACCTATATCTGATCTTAGGGATGATAACAATTAATCGATACATGTAGTCTCCGATTACACTCTAGCTATGAGTAGAATTAGATATTTGT
>NW_023339674.1:4614725-4634272 GCF_004916995.1 Morone saxatilis
TCTTGTTGCAGCGTTGCATTTGGCTGTTTTTGAGCATCTTTTTTATAACACTATATGTTAGCTGGGACTTGAATCTGATATTCAGTTATGTGTTTAATATGACTAGCTTTGTATGTTTCATACGCTATGCAATGCTGTCAGAGATTATGCGATATGTTACTGTGTAAATAAAGCTTCGATCGAGGGGGGAAAGAATGCATTTGGTATTGTTTGGCAATTTGTTTTGTTTTTTATTTACAATTCATTAATAAACTGATTGTTAATGTTATCAATGAGTAAGGAAAAAGCTTACAATTTGCAGCCCTGATCTGATCCCCTACATTATTTACAGAAATTAAAGTATTTAGCGCTCATTTTGAACTGCTGGGCTCCTCATGGATTCATAAAGCAGCTTATTCACATCAACAGTTCATACATACATCCATGTTTGCAGTTCATTCATATGCCAGCTGTTTAGTACTAAGGTCAGAGCTGTTTTGTCCCTTCCTGAACTATATGAGCTGAGGAAGTGAGTAATGTGAATACCAGAACACACACAGACAACACACCGCTATGCTACTCCATGCTAAACATGGACTGAAGCAAGTTTTACATTGTTTGTATGTTCACACGTGAGAGAGAGAGAAAGAGAGACAGCAGGTGTTCATGTGGACAGATTGTTTGCTTGTTTGTTTACACTGATGTTGTCATGGTGACAGAATACTTAACAGTGGTCAGTTGGGAGTTAGTCAGTTTGTGGACCAAATATAGAAACTTTAACACCGACAATTACACACATTCATAGCTGTCAACTGACCCGAAGTGTCAGCCGTCGGGCGTTTCTGTTCACACAGAAGTTGCTGAAGGAGAGATTCATTCATGTTTTTTTTTTTTTTTTACTATGTTGTTCTATTCTGTTCTGCTAGCTAGTTTATCAGCTGTTATAAAAGTGGCCACCAGGACTTTAATAACACTGTGACCCATGATACTTATGCCAGTAGTTCAAGTTCTGTAGTTTGTTTTTTAACAGCCTCTGAGGCCGACACAGACCACATTCTTCAAGAGTTTTTAAGGCTGATCTATGTTTTTGTGATAAATAGATGTCAAGAGAACTAACTTGTTCTGAGATCTATATCAGTGTCCAGGGAATGAAAAATAACACTTACAAAATGAATCAATAGAACAAAATGCACTGTGATTTACAGCTTCGAGAGGGAAACTGTAGAGATTTAAGACAATGTGAACCATGTATTCTGTTGCTATTTAAAGGGAGGGCTAAACTCAAATTACATCAAAAACAGTAACTGCAGCAGCTCTGTTCAGTTCAATTCAGTTCAGGTCACATTGACAATACATAAAAACACAGTATAATCAGTGTTATGCACCTCTACTTGAGTATGCAAAAAAAGAGTCCATGACCTTTACATATTTGATGTTTATGTTACATCCTGCCAAGAAGTACAGGCTGAACCAGGATAATCTGTGTTGTAAAGGTGATAGACTAATCAACATGACCCAGAGTTAATACTACGTGTACTATAAACATGTCCGTCTATGTTTGTAAGTAACACCAACTGTGCAGTTATCTCGAGTATGTCCAAACAGGGAAGATCCAGTTCCCGGAGTTAGGCTTATCCGAGATGGGAATGTCCAAAAAACAAAAATACTTGAGGAAAAAGTAAAGTTGGGACATTGTGGACGTTGTTTTCTCCTTTACAAATTTAGCAGTGCGTATGTTGATCATATTAATTGACTCTAATCATTGACTGGGTCTTTGTACTTCACTGGTTTTTAATTTTGTTAACATTTGTTTTGTGTTTATGGTGTTATGTATGTGTTTGCATCCATATTTGACACACAGAAAACAAGACGCACCGGGATACTAACGCGTCGCTTTCAAAAAACCAATCATTCTTGTTAGTCCTTCCAAAATTCCCCATCTGATCTGGAATGACCGATAGCAGAACATTGTTTGTCTCTGCCGTCCAAAATGCATATTACAATTACAAAAATGATTCATACATTTGTTTTCTGATCTACCGCCGCTATGCGTTGCTATAGCAACATCACGTTCCCTCTTCTCTTGTCAGTCATGTCAGTTGAACTTAAACATGTGAACAACAAATGAACAACGCTCCTCTGTCCTCTTCCTGGGGAGGACCGTGTCACATAATACTTGCTCTCAGTTATGGTTAGTACAATACATACACTGGATAATGTATGTGTAGCATTGTACATGGTCCCTTATAAAAACAATAAAGTAATTAAATTACGAGAAGAGAACCACCCTGGATTTTATAGTGCTTCTTTACAATCGCTCTAGGCAGCTGCATGTTGCAACCTTTACAGACTCCTATTACACAGAAGCTGCCATCTATCATTATGCTCCTGTCAAATTCTGCAACTTTGGAAAGTTAATAAAAAAACAAAAACAAAACGAATCGCGTGGATTAGCTGTTGACGTTGACATTCCACAGAAACCACTATTGCATGAGTCAGATTTCACTCTACCTGTTCTGAATAAATAGATCTGGATTTTTTTATCGTAGGACCTTGCGGCTGCAATCAGACGAATGAGATGTAACATATACTTAATCAATCCCCATTGGGGATATTCTTTCATAAGGGATAGAGGGAGTGGAGGAGGAGAACAGAAGAGAGGGAAGAGAGGAGGAAGATGAGGAGTGGATGGAATGAGGGGGAGAGAAGAGGGAGAAAGGAGGAGACGATGAAATCAGAAAGAGATTGTGCCTTGCAAAGTTCATATCATCCAACTGAGGAGTTCCAGGAATACCACAAAACTCTGCATGGAAAGGAAAAAACAAACGTTTGCTAATACCAATGAACGAGTAATACACTCATCCAATTATGTGCAGGTGTCATCTCCAGTGGGTGGGGAAGCCAAACCTATCTATTTAATGGTGCGGGAAACACTGGTGCCCTGAAGTGTATTGGTGGTCAGTGTTCGGAAATGAGTGACTCAGCGAGGCATTGTGCCAACACGTTGAGCCAATGTGCCGAAGAAGGGCTTGGCCTGAGGATTCACGTTAACAGGAAGTGCTTGACATGGGTGTAATAGTAGTATAGCATTCTTCAAACGCATTTAAAAAATGTGGTAAATTAAATATTTTGATTTGCAGACTGAAGTTGAAGATTAAAACTTGATAATGTAGACTTCCTGTGCGGTACAATTAAGTCTGTGCGCATCATAAAACCTCTAAAAATACTACTGCAGGAAATGCCACTGTGCATCGCACTGGGGAATTCTTCTCTGCCTTTTATGTTATCTTTTTCATATAAGGACACCCCATCATGTATTATTACTTATATATCTAATGACTATAGCAAGATCCCACAAAAAAATAATACTAGGACAGAGCAAATGATACAAATCCTACAAATTATCCAAACAGCTCTAAAATCTATGGTGTAAAGCCGCAGATCATTTAGAAGTGAGGATTGCTGTCATGTAGGTTTGTCATTTCACAAACAACTTGATAAGATCTTTCATTACAAGGACACATATCAGACAGGGATTGCAGTTCTGCTCTGCCTCTCTGAAACCGCTACCCCCCTCCTCTCCTACCCCTATTTTTTTGTGGGGGTTTAGGTGATTCAGGAGATGATTACAGATTATGCTTCTGACTCACTGTACACCTTCCTGGAAATACCAACCCTCGCACACACAAAGTTGCCAAGAATTTTCACATGCTTGTATGAAATAGTACCAAGATTTGCTCAGGAAAAAAATGAACATTTTAACTTCAGCTCGATATTTTCACAGTCCCTTTTGTCCAGGAGCACCTTCTAGGCTTGGCTTTGACATTCAGACTGTGCTCCTTTCTCACAGTGTTGGTTATTGTAAATAGGCCAAAAAACTTATTCCTTCAATGACTGGATCACCATTACCTAATGCCCCCAGGCCTTTATATTGCATGGATTTAATCGACCATATGTTTTGTGGTTTGTTTGAAGTATGAAAAGATTCAGCAGTGACTCTTGTCTTCCCTCAGTGACTAGTTTTGGTTAACATTAATGGACCTCTTCTCTGTGGTGAAAAGGAAAAATGCTCAAATGTGAGCAAAAATACAGTCTTGGAACAATGTTCCCAAGCTTTTTTGCATAGGACTCCTTAATGCGAAGCCAGTATCTACTACTGTCTAGTCAAAGTCTCTGGCTGTGAGCTGCAAACAGTTCATCTGAAAAGTGATTTTCCCTTCTCAAAATGTTAATTTTAAGTTGTGGAAAGAGGCTCATGTCGAATTTCACAGGGGAAAATAATGATAAAAATCAAAAAATAAACATGACTTGTGTGGTGTTTCCACTCATGACCCCCTGTGGGTGTCCCGACCCCTAGGATGAGAACCAGTAGCATACAACAATGAAATATGATCCAAATTATTTATTCTAACACCATATATTTCACCACATATACAGACATCATTTTCATTCATTTTATTGATCATGTTTGTGGCTTATGATGGTATTTTACTTATCAATTTTATTGTTGTGATCTGTGACAGTAAGGCAGGAAGCAGGAGAAAAACAAACCTAATGTTTAACTGTATAATCTAGACCAGTGTTTCTCAAACCTTTTTACATTGCGTACCACCTCAGAAAATATTAGGCTCTCCCCGTACCACCATTATGTCCGATGGTAAAATAAAGTAACATAGGTCGACCTTATTTAGCTATGGACAGTTCATGCAGGAAGCAAGTTAATTCCTAATAAGAATATTTATTGTAGACTGTTGAATCCTGAACCAGTTCAAGAACATGACTATGTAGCAAGCTGATACTGAAACAAAATATGACAGGAAATGCAAAACTTATTTTTTATTATTATATTATTATTTATATTTATTTCATAGTTGAAATATTTTCATTCGAAATAATGAATTAATTTAATAAAAAAACATTTTTAAGATTCCTCCATGTACAACTGGAGGCAGCTTACAGACCACTAGTTTTTGGACCACCATTGAATTAAATAAATAAATAAAAAAAGATAAACAAGGTTATGGCCCTCATGCACTTTAATGGCTTTCTTAATCTTAGGAAATGTAGTGTGAATAGCTCAAGATCAAAAGACTTACATGTAAGTGGCAGCGTGTGTGTGGTGTGCTGCTGGTGTGCTTGTGTGTCCACAATGCGGGCCGTCTCGGATCATCTCAGCTTTCATAGCTGGCAGGATGGCCCCCCCTTCCTATCTGCTGAAAAGGAAACACACACACACATACACACGCGCACCCACATGCACGTGTCTGGGTGTTATCAACTCTAGACAATACAAAGGAACAGGAGGACAAAGACAGGCACACCAAAGCCACACATAACATCGCAACCCTCATAGTCTATGTAATGACAACAATTAAGACCTCTTCCTACGTTGTCACTGCTTCAATTAGAATGAAATGTAATCGTTTTCCCCCAACATTCCTGTGAAAGCTGGTTAAAAGAAAACACCCCGAGTGCCCATCGCTGATTAGTTTCCAGCCACACTGAGTCAAGTAGGTAAAACCTTCATGAAGTCTGGAGTGCACCTCGAGTTGCCAAACATACCCACAACCATGCTCGCGACCACATTCCTTATTTTCTTGGTTCATCCCTTCTCTGCCACAACTAGCAACATTAGGTCCATCTAACATCCTCTTGTAACGGTACGCAGACCCCGAAAAACGTTGCTGGGTCGGTGGTTGGTGCGTAAGGAGGTCCCCAAACAACCAAGCACTTGGAGCATGAAATATGAGCGCGCTGCAGGGAACACGAGGGCAGAGGACGAGCAGGGGCGAGTGGAAGTGGCAGGAGAGGAAGGCAGAGAGAGTTTGTGTTCGGGTGCTGGGGGCAAAGGAGTTTGGGAGTGGGGGGGGGGGGGGCGAGAAATCTTGAAATATGCTCATTTCCAGAAAGAAAGAAAGAAAGAAAGAAAGAAAGAAAGAAAGAAAGAAAACTCCTCCCAAACACAGTAGAGCAGGAGGAGGGGCTGGGTGCTCGCAAATCACTCCCCAGAGAGAGAAAGAGAGGAGGGCAGGGCTTGGGATTGTGCGGCAGCTACTTGTTGTTGCCTGTCTGAAGGAGCGTGAGTGTATCGTCTTCCAGCCGGTCAGCTAGTCAGCTACTCAGTCATTCAAAAAACTATGAAATGGAATAACTTTGATTGAAGTGTATACAACTAAAAAGAACAAATAAGAGCAAAGATCAGGAAAAGGAGAAGAGGTCACACTGACAGGTAAGAGTGAGATCCTTTGTGTTTATGTGAGTGTGCATCCATATACAGTAGGTGTGTGTAGGAATGTGTGTATGTAGTTGGGGGTAGCAGGGCAGACAGTCATCTTGATGGTCATCTCCTCTTCTGGATGCACTTTCATTCGTCTCTGTCTTTCATCCTCCAACTTCATCCAAACTTAAAGCTAAAAATAGAAAATTCTGTCTTTTCTCTTTCTGGGGCTTCTGTATATTTATTCAACGACACTCCCATGCCTTCTCTCCATCCCTTTCGGGTTGAATTGTTTACAGCTTACAGTGAGTTAGATTTGCTCAGGGACTTTTTGAGCAATAAGTTGCCATCCCAAGGCGCTGGGTGTAACTGTGGTTGCTGGGATGGATGGTGCTAACTGTAGAAACTCCAGCAGGAAATGATTAAATGAAATATGACTGATAAAATCAAGATCTTTCATTGAGATTGTTTCTTGTTTACTTGTTTTTGAGTGAGTTTGAGATTTAGGTTTGGGTTAAGGCTATAGCTTTAATATTTTAGTAATTAGTGATTATCAGAGAGGGTATTCAGCATCATAAATACATTTTCTGCAACCAATCTACAACATTAATATGATAAATTAGAGGTTTGATACAGCTGCTGTCATCAATATTTATTGTAGCATATGCTTTCAAATGATCTCTTATCAAACAGCTCTCAATTTTCTTGCTTAGAAACACTTTAACACGTTGAGTGACTGCTGCTCAGACTGAAACTCTGACCTTTATGACAACCTTGTCATGACAACACATCTTTAAACAGCAAGCCACCCATGAGATGATGACAGAGGCAGACATATGTGTGCATCTGTTTGTGTGTGGGTGTAGTGTAGTGCTGATGTTCTGTTTGTTGTATGGATAAACACATACATGCAGCAGGTTGTTTCAGACATTAGTCAGTGTCGTGTCTGAACCCTGTAGTGGCGTTGAACCAAGCAAATGCAATTGGACCTTTAATTAATGCTGAAATGTGTCTGTGTCAGATTCACAGAGCTCAACTTTAACTGTGATGGTTGTGTACTTGCAGTGGCAGTGTTGGAGGGGTGTGTGTGTGGTGTTGTGTTACTCACCCAAGTGGGATGAGGTGGTTGGTATTCCAGCCAGCCATCAACACTGTGTGACTGGTGGTCTTCACAAAGCCTGACTGACTGACTGACTGACTGACTGCAGAGGTTGAAAGTAAAAATGTAAATACATATTTTCAAGGCCTTTACTTAACTATAATTTGGGGATACTGGTTGTTAACTTGAGCAGTACCACTTTGTGCAACTTTAAACTTTTCTGCTTTTCAGAAGAAAATAATCAAATTTTCCTTCTACTACCTTAAGACCTACAACCTACTGAGATATGGCAAGCACATAGAATAGGAAGCAGATTAAACCATCCTGCCGGTACTGAATAAAGTGGACTTCTGGGCAGGAGTTGGCTGAGCTGCAACATCATCAAGATCAACAATGTAGCACTCTGAATGGGGCATTTGGAGATTTACTTTTGATACTTAAAGCAGTAATCTGTGACTAGTCTTTGCAGAAGGAGATATGGGTCATTTGCTTTCTCTTCATAGTTAGATGGAAAGAAAGATACCATTTGCATGTCTGTGCACTAAATATGAGGTTGCTTAGCTTTAAAAAAAAAATCCAAATACCAGCATCTCTAAAGCTCACTTATTAACACGTTATATCCTGTTTTTAAAAAATGTACAAAGCTGAAATTTCTGGTTTCACAGGGAATTAAGTACAGGAACCTTGAAGAGGCCAGTGACTTCCTGGAGTCCTGTCGTCAGCCTGCTGGCTCCAGCTTGATATTTAACATACAGACAAAAGAGTGGTGTTGATCTTCTCATTTAAGTCTTGGAAAGAAAGCAAAGTGGCACATTTCTTTAAGTTAATGTTATTTTTTTCATCTCCATAATTGAATGCTATTAGATATCAAGACTGACACACTTAAACATTATTGTGTTAATGTGAGTATAATAAACACAAGGTACTATCTATGTCATCACCCGTCAAGTTAGCATTGTTATTTTTTAACTTTAGCAGTTCATTAGGGGATTAATTGAGGGTTGTCAAGGACATTTGAATTGAAGCTATAATGTTGTTGCACACAAAAGACATCACAAGCACAACTCTGGATGCTTTGCCGTCTTTGATGTAGTTGGAACATCATTTCAAGTACAACTTGGTTTTGCTGTGCAGGACTTTACCTCTGATGGATGACTTTTATTTAGTACTGTTGTTTTAACTAAATTCAGGAACTAAAACCTTTTTCCAGCACTCTCTGACTCAGCTGGCTCTTTCTCTGTGTGACTGCCTGACTGACTGGCCCACAATGTGCTGATCAGTGACTGTACATGGACAACACATTTTTCCCCACTCCATTTCTACATTGAGCATACACACTCAGGGTAGGTAGGTAGATGGTGTGTGTGTGTGTGTGCGCTGTGAGAAAGATAGATATATACACATAGATTCAAAAGTATTAAATGGCAGCTACTGCTGTGGGATTAATAACCTCATTAATAGTTTGCACCTACTTTGCACACCACACACACACATACACACTGGTAGGCCTACGCACTGAAGAGCGCAGTAGGACACCTCTCTCTCTCTCTTCAACAAAGGCTGGCTCTAAACAGCAGTCATGTGACAGTTGTTCCCATTGTTCACTTCTGGCCAGGGGTGGTTTTGCTAATGCACTGGTGTGTTTATGTGTGTGTGTGTGTGTGAGAGTGTGTGTGTGTGTGTATTTGTGTTCATGCCATGGCAGGAAGACACTTTAAGCTCGCTAGAGGAAACCCCTTATTCCCAAGCATGTTGATATTCGTGTTGTCCTCCCTATTGTGTGTAAGTGTAATAAAATACCAGTAGTGCAACATGTGACAGCTGATGTTTAAAGTCCATTTCATTTATAAATCATATAACTATGTAGAGTACGTTCTTAATCTAGAAGCTTATTTTGTATTATGTAAACCATGGACTTGTTGAACCACCTCAAGGACCACTGGTGGTCCCCAGACACCCAGTTTTAAAGTCAGTACTTCAGTGGATTAGAGACAAAGCCTTTCTGAATCCTGACTGATGTGTATGGTTAGCTAGAGAGACGGGCTGGGTGGATGGGTGGGGGGATTACATTAAATTAAACTAAATTTATTAGGAAAGTTATGTCCTGCGTGTCCCTGTGAAATACAATTATAGAAAGAAAGGGAGAGATAGTGAAAGGGAGGAAAGGAAGCGAGAGAGATATTTGTTTTATTGCTAGTAATCCTTTATAATGAGCTGCCTGCCGTCTAAATGTTTATACTGCCATTTCCTCTTCCTGTTAATCTGCACTGGTTTCCCACCCAAGGCCTTGTGTATGTTTGTGTGAGTGTGTGCTTGTGTTCCCAACCGAAGGACTTTACTTGTGTTTGTGTAATAATATTTTGTCTTTTATACCATAGATAAGGAAAATACCTCTGATTAGATGGCAGGTGTCTATTAAAATGTAAGAGTTGTGAGTATTTTCCTACTGTAAATTCCTATTTCAGAGTTTCATAATCATATCCTCAATGTAGCCTGGTTCCAGACCTCTAAATTGCTATCCACTGGAGCCAATGTATCTGCCAGTCTTAGCTTGTTACAGATATAATAACAGTCCATATCTCCAATCAGAGCTTTGTAAGGAAGAATTTAAAATGGAAAATGTCCTTTTAATGTGCCAAAGCTAGAAAGAGGATGACAGAACAATTGCCCCAAAAATGGCAACAATTGTCTTCTCAGGGATTTGGTCAATAAACATTCAGACCCAAACAGAAATCCATTGAAATAAACACAATGTCATACTGAGTATAAATGAATTATCAGGTTGTCCTCCATCCCCCTCAACATAGAACTGTTTGGAATAATGTAGGAGTGTAACTATAGGTTTATATCATGGCCATCAGTTTTATATAGCTGCTTCACATCATGTTACCAGTTAATTTACTGTTGAGACTAACCTAAACTATACTACAAATTAACTTTAAATAGTGGATGGACTTTTAAAATTAGCTTCCATTCTTATTCCTTGGTAAATGGTGATGGCATGTGTGATAATATCCCAATATAGAAAAATAATGGACTTTTGCCAGTGCCCTCCTTTTTCCGTGTGTGTGTGTGTGTGATGCAGGGTGATGTAGCTGGTGGCTGAGCAGCTGTAGGGAGGAGAGGATGAGGCAGGAGGAGGAAAAAACTCTATTATTTCGAGAGGTGGAAGGACAAAGGACAGAGAGAAGGTGACGAAGTGTGGAAAGCAAAGGAAGAGCTGACATCATGATGGAGAGACAGAAGGAGGGAGGGGATGTCTGTGTGGACAGGGGCATAATGTTGGAAAAGAAAGGGAAAGATGGATGTGTAGGGATGGAGTCAAAAGGAGAGAGTGATTTAAATAAGGCAGAAAAGTGAAATAAATAGTGTGGAAAGAGTACATGGGGAAGAGGAGAGGGGAGAGGTAAAAGGAGAAAGAGATAGATAGAAGGAGTGAGATTTTTCACACCTCCGCTCCACGTTGAAATGACTTCCTATAGCTCTTAGCATGAATAATTTATTTATAAGATTAATCGACAAAGTATTCATGTGCGTAAGTGCTGCGTGTCTGTGTTTTCCCTCAGTGAGAGTCAGTCCTTTCTCCTCTGCAGGGGAGGGTGTGTGTCTGGCAGATGGTCAGAGCCCACACACACACAATTACACACACAGCTGACCCTCCCTGAGGGTCTTATAATAGGTCGTCCTCCTGTAGTCGTTCTGCCCCTCAGAGGAATCCACACTCTGACCCAGCATGCCTTCGGAGGACTTTTACAGTGCGTTTGTGTGTGTGAGTGTGTGTGTGTATAAACTTCACTTGTCATGCTTAAGTCTTGAACTGGCCAGCTGTTCCTCTCTCTAAACCTTTATTTGCATTTTTATTGACATTCATCATCGTAAGCTGGTGGCTCAGAGACCCCCTGCTAAAGTTGGGTTTGGTTTTATATTCAGTTTCTGGTTTCCTGTGTTTGCTAATCTCCAACACTCATGGATCTTTAATAAAATGTTTTATCTCTCCTTGATATTTGTATTAACAAAAAAAAGAGCAGTGCACAAGACACCGCGGTAGCAGGTCCTCTGAATTTAATGTGACGTTCACTGTTGTTTTCACCAGTTCAAATGAACATTGTTTGTACGCGGTGTCTGTACCACTCTCTTAACGCCACTCTCAAATCACAAATTCAACAAGGTCACCTCTTATCAGAGTTTTTCTTGTGACATAACACCGTACAATGAACTTTTGCTGAAACAAACTAGTTAATTGATTTGACAAAATGCTATCAAACTCCAACCCTACTCCCCGCACACAGGGTATCAACATGCATACATGTGATTGTGTTTTGCATATCTTGTAATATGATTTTCTGTTACCAGCTATACAATAGATACTGAGTCCCTTTGTACAGGAGCAAATGTGTCCACAAGGTCATACCACATACTATCCCCACAACAAATCACTTACCTAAGAAAAAGCACTTTACACAGTGCTCAGACTCCAAAACAGGACACACCAACATATGCAATATTTAACTGTAAGAAATACTCTCACATATTAGGAAACAGGCTTGTTTTTTTCTTACTGGGAGTCAGATAAGAAGATCAGTATCAGTTTTTATACCAATGCATTTAGTGCAGAGCTACAATATATTTAGTTTAGCACAGTGGAAGCAGAGGAAACAAGTAGCTTGGCTCTATGAAAGGTGACTTCTAAAAAATGCTAAGTTGGTCCTATTTACACATCATATGTTTGTACTGAACAAGTAGAAACAGGGAAAAAAACACATTGTGGATTAATGAGCAGTTGGCATACACAGCAGCTGACCACCAACAGCTGGGCCAGGTGACTGTAAACAGTGTTTGTGTTTAAACACTTCTGAACAAAATCCCTGTTATTCTTGTATCATTGGTGGCCAGCTTGTTGAATGTCATACATTTAAACATGACTAATTTATAACTGTTGAAAGGTGTATTTTTCTTCTTTTGGTGGAGGCTTGCTGTTTCCATGTGGTACCAGTCTTTATGCTAAGCTAGGCTAATCAGATTGTGGACAGTGTATCTACTGAGATCTTCTCCTTTAACTCACAGCAAGAAAACAAACAAGCATCCCAAAATGAGTATTCCTTTAAATGCTGTATTGTTTGTTGTGGGTAGTCTCTTGTTATTAACTTGTGCTTCAGTAAAAAACTGTGTGGCTGCGCCTTATTATGAAAAATAATATTCTACTACATAATTACAGTTTAGTCAGTTCAGTTTGCTCATTTCTTCAGTTCAGGTAGTTGTTTACACTCTCCACACTCTGCTTTTAGGAAAAGTTGATCATGCTTGGCAGCACTAATGCAATTTAACATCAACTAACATAATTTTAACCAATAAGAACAGAAAGAAACAAATTCTTAAATTTAAAAGTAGATTCTCAGCCTTTTTTAAATCAAATTATTTTTCACCAGCAGCCATGTTGATCGCCTTGATTCAAAACACTTGCCTCTTCAACACTATTTACAGTGCCGAGCCCCACAGTCTCCTTCGCACTTTCTGTGATCGTAATCAAGTTTACCAAAGGGAGACACAATAACAGCCGGCAGCATAGTTGTCCCGGTCAGATTCTAAGGTTTGATGAGATTAGAAGTAGGGAGGGTTTTTTTTTGGAATCTCTTACCATCCAGTCTGCCAACATGTCTGCCAAACGTGTCTGTCAGCTCGTGGTGTTTTAGTTTGTACAGTATGACTAACTGCTGCATGCTGAGTGATTCAGAGCAGAAGATATAGCAGGCTGTCCAGTCATCATCACACAGCAGGGGATTTTATCAAGAACCTGTCCAGTGTTTTCCATCACAACCAACCTATCTGTCCTGTCCATCTCTGTGTATTTATATCTGCTTGTCTGTCTGTCATTGGACAACATCCACCCCATGAGCAAATAAAAAAAAAGTTGCTTTTAGAAAGGTCTGAGAAGAAGCTGGTTTTATGGTGAATATAAATAATCGGAAGCATTCCCCAATGGTTTAACATTCAGAGTTTTTTGAGAAAATGACCATGTTCTCCTCAGGTCAGCAGTGGCCCTTTGCCCTCCTCAGTGTTTCAATTATAAACGAAAATCTAGAACAAAAAAAGAAGGGAAATGTCTTGTCTTTAGTTTATGAAGTTAACTTGAAACTTTTGATAAAACTGAGATTTTAATTTCATTTTTTAGATGTGTTTGATGTTTTGATGGATTTTATTAAATTTAAACGACATATACCGGGTATTTCCTTGTTGTACTGGCTCTCTTTATGTGTGTATCATGTGTCTGACTGTACGCCAGTGTGTGTTTGTGTGTTTCAGCTCATATGTCTTTACAGCAATGTATTGCACCTCACCCTTCTGTCTTGTTTTACCATGGTTACATAACCTTGTCCACCTGGTTATTGTAAGTGTGTTAGGTTATACACCTGGAGGAACTTTTCTTTATGTATTTATCACCTTAATAAAGCCATTGCACTTGTAGTGTGTATATATGTATACAGTAATTTGTCAGTGGAAAGACTAGATCAACTCTTCAAATCCAAAGCTTTTAAGTGCTGGTAAAAGATTCAGGTCCTCTGTGTCTGACTTTGTGTTTCTGTTTCTTTCCAGAGTTGAGGATGATGGCAGAGGGGCGTTTTGCCAGTCTGCCCAGGTCCCTCCATGCTCACCACACCCTGGGAGGAGGCACTGCACACCCTGGAGTCCCTTCCACCTCCCTCGGTGTGCCCAGCAGCAGCACCTGCTCCTCCCGGAGGCTCCAGGCTTCCCTCGCCTCCTCCATGGACCTCCTCAGCTCCAGACCTGGGTGAGTAGGTGGTATTCAAAGAATCCTGGCACAAATTTGGGTCTGACTAACATAGCTTGTTAAACAAGCCTATATACAATATGCTGGCATTTCTTTCCTGTCTTTTCTGTAAGGCAATCCAGGTTTTAGTAGATTTTGTTACGTTAATAAGCAGGCAATTACAAAACAATTTGGTTCCCATGACAGAAAAGGTCAAAAGTAATCATCTGCTTCTATAATCTTTGGTGATGCTTCTCTAATAGATGGGTTAAGTATTACAACTACATTCTGTGTGGACAAACCCTGTTCAAACCCACAAATCATAATTTAAACTATAAGGAAAACCCAACATTTTCCAAAAATACCAAATATGTAAGGCTGAATTAGAGGACAATATCTATAAAATGAGACATCAAATGTTTGCATTAGACGTTGAGGAGACATAAACATCTGAATATCTGTGTACAGTAAGCAGCATCAAAGGGCTTCAAAGAAGTGTTGGAACAAGTTGACACAGAGTACGGTATACATGGGATGCTGTCAGAGAGTGGAACAGAACATTTTTCTTACCTAAGTAAAGGTACTTATGTGGAATTTAGTAAAAAAAAATGGGTTTAGGAGGATACAGCCGCATCTGGAAGGGGATTTTTTTAAAGTGAAAGTCTTCACAAAGGTTTGGGGTGTTTTAATTTAGTTTGAGCTTACTTCAATTAAATTTTTCTCTCCTCCTCTTTCCCGTTTCGTTCCCCCAGACTCCCTCCAGGGCACGGCAGCAGCCTATCAGAGAGGCCCTCTGCTGCCTACCAGCCAATCTCCATACATGGAACTCTGCCTCGACGCAAGAGAGGGGTCAACATCACCCATGGAAACTACACCTGGGACCCCAGAGCCAATCACACGCAGCAGATACTTAGCGGGAACATGGCACTGGCTCCTGGATCCATTCATCAACCCATGACGTCTCCGCTGGTCCAAAATGTCATTGATGACTTTCATGGCTACAGGTAAACAAGTGCACAAACTCACATAATTATGCTGATGTTCTAATTTTAAACAATACACAAAACTGCATTTTGACATTTACAATTTTTGTCTGTGATTTTGTCTTCAACATTCATGGCAAATTATGGTGTGTATATCACAGTGCAGTTCCCTAATCAATGTTGCCTTGCCTTTAATTGACACAATTAAAGGAAAACACTTCACTTTTGAGATTAAAAAACTAAAGAATATTTAGTGGGAACATCAGCTAAGGTCAGTTTGCATTTTACAGCAGTTATTTTTGGATTCCAGTAGTGACCCAGAGACACAGCAAATAGCAAAAACCTGTCAAAAATACATCAAAATTGGGTGAAGTGATGTGAAGTATAGTAGCCTAGAAGCATACCATGTAACTGCAATGCTGCCAAAGACCTTTGTTACATGTCATCTCTTGAGTTTCCCCATGTTTCCTGTCTGTCTCTCCACTATCTCCATCAATAAAGGCAAACATGCCAAAAAAAAACTCATAGAAACCTCTCAAACCTGTCTTGTAGCATGATCCACTTTTCCACTGTTGATCCAGATGCTCAGTATGGAATTGGTTTTGAGAAGTTTCTATGGACTTTGGGATATGTTCTGACAAGGTTTTTGTTGGTATTGTTGTGCCTCTGGGCCACCACTGGAACCAGCAGCTGTAATCGCTGTGTGTGCTGCTGTCTTTTGTGAAGGAGCAAACTTTTCAGAACCACTTTTCAAACCTGTAGGCAGTAAGGTATATTCATTCTCAATAGATAGATTTTGGTTGAGTATATCTTTGAAGGAATACCTAGTCAGTCTTAGCATTATGTTGGCACTTTTGATCAGCTGAGATTTGCCATGCTCTAGAGGAAAAGCTTTGTTTATACGAACTGTTCCTCTTCAGAGTGAGTACCCAGAAAGAGTTTGGAGTTGGATGGAGAAAGACGAGTCTGCAGAGAGCCTTGAGGGGGTGAAGGAGCTAGCTCAACTTCAGAGGGAACACACACACACACACAGACAGACACACACACACCTCATCCCTCATCGTGTCCTCCCATCTTTCTATCTCTAGTGTAGGGTTACCGCAGACTGTATCTGATCTGTGTGTGCACATGTGTGTCTGTGTGTGTGTGTCTGTGGGTGCGTGCGTGTAGCCCCCAGCATTTGGGTTACCTTTGTAGGTCAGGGTGTGGCGGGACAGATCACAGATTACTTTGCGTTCTTTGTCTGCTCTCTCTATCTTTCTGCCTTCATGCTGGATACATTTCAGACGCTGCTGACATACAGCAGGACAATTTGTCCGGGTCAAATTCAACCTGCGCAGGTGGCTAAATAATGAACAGCATCATACTCTCACTCTGTTTTTTGTCATTCATGAATTTAGTGCAACTTTATGGGTGTTATGTCCTTCTACTTCTTACTTTTGAAATGTCAAAGCAAGCAAAATAAGACGAGAGTCAAGTGTGTTTCCAGTCTCTATGTTTCTGTTGCTGAATAAAGTTTGGCAGGTTGGTGTTGCTTTGTATAATCAGCTAATGTTGGTCATACATCATTAAAGCTGTCTGAAGATCAAACAGCAGCACTTGGTAATAATTTAATTTACCTACTAATGGCCTCACAACCACAAAGGAGACTCCTATATGTGAGTGACAGCGGGTATGAGGTACAGGGTATCTCTTCATACACATAAATATACTTGGACTAACCTGGAGAGTAAAGTCTCAGAAAATGTTTCCCCCATGGTTCTAAGTAAGGTTGATTTAAAAAATTGCAAGCAACACGGTTGAGTTTTCTATAAACGATTAAGGAGCGTATATCTCTAAGGAATGTAACCACTGGACAGTTGGTCTTGACTTTCCATCGCTCATGCTGTTTGCTGACCTATAACCCCTGACCTTATGTTGCACTAGCTTCTGATTGGTCGGTTTGTCTTTCTGTTGACCTCTGTGGGCAGCTCAGCAGACCACCAGGAGAGGAGGAGGGGGGAGAGCAGAAAGAAAGAGTGGAAAGGAGAAGGGCAAATAGAGGGATGAGAGGGAGTGTAGAAGAGCTACAGACACGGATTGTTGACACATGCAACTTTTCCTTTCATCAGCATAAATAATCTGATGTTAAAATCAATTTATCTGTTGATTGTGTTTTGATTAACTTCTTCCTATATTTTAGATCAAATAAAAAGGCTTAAACCAGTGATTCCCAACCGTTTTCCTTAAGGGAGCTCTTTTCTATCATGGCTTAAACTAACTACCCCTGACTAAGTGATATATTTAATGGAGTTTATGTATTTATGTATATTTATGATTTGGATGTTTATTTCCTGTAAATATTGAATATAAAAATGAGTTTTCCTGATATTTTGGGGGAATGTTTGATACAAATCTCTTAAGAGGTTGTTTTAAATCTGTACTTTTCTATTGCAGAATGAGGCTGTTTATCAGGGAGTGAAAAAAGTTCAGGTCGTCAAAGTTTAAAAATAACAATGTCATTTAGTTTCCTTCAAATAAATTCATATAATTATACAATTCTGAGATATAGGTGTACTGTGTATAGTTTCATACTTTTTTCTTACACACCTTAAAATAAAGAAGGCTTTGCAACCCCCCATGATGCTTTGGCGACCCCTAGAGGGGGTCCCAACCCCCAGATTGAGAACCACTGGCTTAAGCCAATTACTTAAAAGAGTAGTTTCAACTGTTTTTACACTATATTGACTTTTAAATGGCAAAAGATGGCACATCAATGAGCTAAAAAATCCAAACCACGTTCATATCTGATGTTTTATTGCCCTGGTATCACCCCTGACAAACTGAAGGAGAGAAAGAGCAGGTTGTGATAGAGGGATGCTTTAGTGCTTCAACTAAAAGGGAGGATGTGAGATGTAGGGCTCCACAGAGACTCACCTCCAGGTTTAAAAAAAGCAACATTTTCCATTTAAAGCAACATGTAAGAACACATTTCTATTTGTGGTGTAGTAAAATATTTAAAAATGCCAAGGAGATAAGCACTGGAAAGACGTGTTTGTCTTGAATTGGAAACCAGTAGTGGAAAGTGCCTGTTATCGGTACCAGATTTGTCATCAACATTTCTTATATTTATTTAATTTATTGCATACCAACTGCTAAAACAGTATTCTATGAAGATTAGTGGATGGCATTGAAATACTTCATAGCATGGATCAGAAACACAGCTATTAACAGCAAATACTGACTGTCTGTGGAGCTGTATCATGAAAACACACTGACCTCTGTAGGCTGCCTTCAGACCCTGCATGCTGCTCATGATCTCTCTCCATTGCTCCCACTGTCACTCTCTCTCTTGCTCCCTCTCTCTTACTCTCTCCCACACACACAAATATGGTGTAGTCCCTCACTGAAGCCAGTTGTGGTCGCGCTGAGTATTGTGTGGTGAAGTGCAAAGAACAACGGTAGCCAGAAAAAGACTGTGGCGAGTGCTCGCCTGCTTCTGCCCTCCCTACTCGTGTTGTTTTTTTTCTCCCTTTCACTCGCTTCCACTCTTTCTGTCTTCCGTGCTCTGTCTCTTGTCTGTGTTGCAGGTCAGTTTTGTGGTTGTAGAAGCAGAAAAATCCAGTGTCTGATGCTGTTTCAGCAATATGGACAGAAAAAGGCCAAGTTAGCTGTGGTCAGCTTGTGTAGTCTGGAATGCCTGGCCATCTCACGCTGACCACACTTTGTTTCAGCTCTTTTGGTGGCTTTCTAAACCTTATCAGGGAAAAATAGAAATGTAAAAAAAAAAACATCCACCCAGATGCAGGATGGAGAGGCCATCTTTCACCTGACGACCTGAGTTTAAGACACTGACTCTCTATCAGCTCCGGGGTTGCTGCTTGAGCCTGACCTTTGACCTCCCTGAGTGGAAAAGGGAATTTCCCTCAGTTGTAGCACATTCAACTCAAGGAGGGTTTATATGGGTGTTGTCTGGTATGTGGTGATTCTCATCGCTCCCACCTCAGACTAGAGAGCCAGGGCAGGGTTAAGAGGGGCAGGTGGTTGGTGTGGTGAAGGTTTTGGGGCCAATCTGAAGTCCAGCCAACTACTGACTCCAACGAAGCAAGACGTAAGGCTACAGAAAGTGGTCAACGTCAAATTAAATGTCTGATTTTAGTTTACATTTGAGACCGCAAAAAACATCCTGTGTTCTTCTTCCTCATCCTCCTCTTCATATTACGCTTTCTTGATCCACGGCAGTGAAGCTAAACTATGACCACCGATCACTGATCACTGTAAGGTTGATGATGATGATGATGTGTTTTTCTAATATTTTATAGACTAAACGATTAATCAATTAAAAGCTGTGGACAGATTCATTTACAATAAAATGATTGTTAGTTACTGCGTAAATAATGGATTGATCACAGTGTATTTGCAAGTACAGCAACAGATAGAAGACATTTCTAAATGTTTCCAGAAGAAAAACTCCATTGTATAGTTAATGAACTTTCTATGGTGCTCATGGTGGTACTGTTGGGT
>NW_023339674.1:4634322-4650802 GCF_004916995.1 Morone saxatilis
AAATAAAATTGAATTGAATTATAGTTGATTGACAAAACTCTCCCAGATATAAATAATATAATAAAGCATAAAATACTCACCCTTGATGATCAGCATTTGTGCAGTGCTCCTGGCACCATCAGACACAGTTGTTCAGCCAACAGCAACTGATGTGCCCTCTGTTGTGAGGACAACTCACTGTAGACCAGGATATGTTGGATTAGGTATCTGTAGACCTAAAACTGGATCGGTTGCAATACACTGAACTTTCTAGGCTCTGAGGTTGATGGAGAATCCTGAGCACTCCACCTTCTATGAATAATGACTATACATTGTTGTGAATGGAGGCTTCTGTTCAGTTACATAACTAAATCCCACTCATTATTTGGGGCCATATTAAACTGAGAGGGCTTAGAGCTAAACATATTTAGTTTGGTAAGTAATGGACTGTACTAATATTCCCGTGGGAACACCACTCTAAGCTTAAGGGATTTAAACTACCAACCTTGCTAACGTAGACTGGGATTTGAGCTAATTACCTCTTTCACTGAGCCCCTGGCTGTAAGCCTCCTGTGGAGAGAGACTCTGAGCTACATTAATACACTCAAGTACCAATATTCGAGGCAAAGACCGAGAGCAATGGAAACAATAAGGGGAACACAAGTAAGATGTTCTGTAAGGAACACAATATGACCTTATACTGCTGTCCAAAACAAACAAACCCCAAAATACAATTCCTGAACCTGTGTTTTCTGTATTCTGAACTTTAAACAAGAGTGTCTAAGAAAAGCAAATGAAAAAGTGGCTACAGAGAGTCAGCGACGCACAGAAAGAAGATGGCAAACTGTCTGATGTGGTTGTTGTTTGGGTTGATGAAGAAATCAAAGAAAATGCCGCTGGTGCTGTTTGTATGTGTGTGCTCTAACCTCTCTGTGAATTTGTCAGTAGACTCCGAAGGGTAGGCGTGTGGCCGCGATGTGTGTTATTGTGGGGGAGGAGAGAGAGAGAGAGAGAGAGTGAGTGAGTGAGTGAGTGAGAGAGAGAGAGAGAGAGAGAGAGAGTGAGAGAGAGGGTTTAGGGAGGGAGGCCAAGTCAGGCAGGCAGTGAGTGAACATGTTTACCACTGACTGAGAGAAAGAAAGAGTGAGAGACAGGCAGCAAATGAGACAGAGAGAGAGACAGACTCAGATTTTAAGCAGTTCAGTGTGAAGTTTGGTTTCACTCGACTTTTTTCTTTTAGAGGAACTCATTTGCAAAGTGAACTTGGGACACCCTAGCAGTTAACTCTGTATACCACCTTTACAGTGCAGCTGTACCTTCTAGGTCTAGCATATGGCATATACACGGATCCCTGTTTGGACCAGTGACATCCGTTTGAACCTTGCCACACCTCCACTGAACTGTATCCTCTCCTAAAAGAGCTGAGCAGTGTTTGAATCTCTAAAGAAAACATCATCAGCACCAGTCAGGGACCCACCTGGACCTAACCCAACCAGCTCAGCAGTTTATGCGTAATAGGAACTATAGCGAGGAACCGAAGATCAGCGTCCAGCAGTTTGGATCCAGTAATAAGATGTGTTCACTAAATAGGACCATGTCTCTGTCTGTGTTCCCCAGGGAGCCTGCTGCCAGCCTGGACGCCACGGTGGACTACGTTAAGGTAGGAACAACAAATGTGCTGCCACTATTAATATTGTAACTGCAAATAAGACTTGGATTGTAGTGTATTAAATCCTGGTTTTATGGATTTATTCTTTTCATTAGAAACATTGGAATTGTTGTAGCTATTTTGCCTGTGTGACCTTATACAGAAAGACAGATTTATGTTCTACAGACATGGACTGTTTTTCTTATCACTCCAATGATGCATTCACATAAAACATTAAATTATTTGCACACATTTATAGGGAATTTACAGTATCTCTGCAACTGGTTGTACTCTATAACGTTAAAAGATACACACACAAGCAACCTTTTAATGCGCAACACAGTCATAAGGTGCATAAACACATTCCTACATGTTTGATAGGTTCAATTAATTTAATTAAATGCATTAAGTGTAAAAGATTTAGTGAAAATCTCAGAAAATTGATTGAATCCATCACCATCAGCGACTGTAATTTTACAAAAACTGTGTATGAGGCGATATTCAGTCGTGGGCTGTATGTAAACATCTCTCATGGGACAAGGTAATCCAATTGGCCCTTGGCTACAATGATACACCTTTAAATCATATGTTTGGCACTGTGCTTTGGTTGTCACACTGCTGTAAATCATATTCACACACACACCACCTGAGTCCCAGCTAACCTTAGCCAGAGAGAGGTGACGACTGAGAGGTGATCATTCAGTTATCACAATATAATCTGGCTGATGTATGATATGCTTTACTGCCCATGTTTCTATCTCTTTCTGTCTATGTCTTTGCCTCCCTTATTATACTCTTCCTGTATAGATTCTATGGCCAGTTATCAAATCTTAATGCTTTTTGAATATAAACCACATAACACTGAGTATGACATACTGTCAAATGCTCAAAGTTGGCACCAAATGCTTGGTCGGATTAAATATTGCCTGATTTCAATAATGATTTGTTTATTTTATTCTGTGTTTTAGCCTGAAGTTTTTGTGTTAAAACAACAGCATTAAACAGCGACTAATACGAAAAATCTGACTTACTTTAAACAGAGACAACCAATCCCAAAGAATTCAAAAAGTTGACAGCCAAAAGAAGAGTGGAAACACAGCAAAAATGAACATTTCCCTTTTAAATAATGACATTCTGAACCACCACATGGTATAAAACATCTTCATAGAAGATGTTTTAACAAAGTAAAGCTAGACTACTTGATCTTGATTTTATTTTGACACCATAATGCAAAAGTGAGTTTCATCAAAATCACATATAATCGTTGTTTTAACAGTATTTTTAGTGTAAAGCAGTTTTTACTACTCACAGGTACTTAGATAGTGCTTCCTCATTTCTTTTTTTCTATCTTTAACTATTTATTTCTTCTCTATCCCCCTAACCGTCCATTCCTCTCTCTTCCCCATCCATCACTCCTTTCTACCATCTATTAGCTCATATGTTTGGATGCTGACACCTCAGTCTGAAAAGCAAACTCAGTTCTTCCCACGCAAGCTGGTCGCGCATGTGCGAGCCAACCACACACACACACACACACACACACACACACACATTCACAAACACTACTCAAATTAGGTTGTGTTCAAGTGTCAACAGAGTGTGTGTGCTGACCGCAAATGGAGCTACTGTATCTCACGTATTATATAATATGTGTGAAAGTGTCCCTGTCAGCTCTGGTACTCCAGGTGTGTTTGCATTTCCACAGTGGATAAAAAACACACACACACACACATGTTCACGCACACACACATATGCACGGACAGTACAGGTGCTCTGTGTCATACCCAGTGGAAAGGTCAAAGGTGCAGTGAGGTGGCATTGTTTAGTGCAATCAGGCCACTGATGTAGTACAAGTGTGTAGGATGGATGTATGCAGGGAAGGAAGTGTCTGTGGAGAACAATCGTATAAAGATATCCCTCTCTTGTTTGACTGTAGACCGATTTCTCTCCTGGTGGAAAGTCTCATTTTCAATCTTGTTTGATGTCTAAATTTTGCTTATTGTCTGATTAGCTGCTTTCCCGTAATGAAAGGAAGTAGAAAAATCTCTTTGAGCTGATACAGGGTGCACTTATTACAAAGGAGTAAAATATTTATTTTTGGCTTTCCACATTGTTACATTTTAAAAATAAATGCACAAATACTTGTACTGTGTACTGTACAATAAATGCAAATTAGCAGAAATACTTAAGGATCACCTGATATTAGGATGTTCTGAACAACTACAATCCTCAGGAAAAATGCATATACAATAATGTGCTCTAATGGTGTAGGCATGTAGTGTTCAGCTACTCACATTATAACTTTGACAGGCAAGCAAACACATGTGATACAATGGGGCTGATGTGGCTGAACTTGGTTTAATGTTGGGAAATATGACCAGATTAAAAGACAGGCAGAGGCAGAAAACTTGAACACATGGCTCACTGGTTTAAAGTGGAGAAAAATGTGATGTCAAGTATTTGTGTGAACAAGTTAGAGTTTAGCACCATTAAAATAATCCGGCATTGTCAATTAGATGTGATCAAACCACCCACAGAGTCTAGACAACACAGATTAGTTGAATTGAGTGTTAGACTCTTGATAAATAAAGCCTAAAGATGTTTTTTGTGAATAGAAAGATTTGGCTAAATGGATCATTTAAAATTTAACTGTATTTATTATAATGAACATAACACGTTCTGGGACATTAAGTGGCAGCATAATACACCATATTCTCCATATTCTTTGATAATAAATTGGCTGATTGTCAAAGGAAGAAAGAAACAGAGAAAGAGAAAGAAAGAGAGAAAGACTAGTCTAGAGTTGATCCTCTGTGGTTCAGTATGAACACAACTCTTCTTTGACTGAACCTTCTCTAAAAGACTCTTTTGCTCTTTCCCTTTTATTCCCACTCTGTCTTTGACTTGAAAACATCAAGTTGCTCTATCCTCATGAGAGACCTTTTAAGAGACAATAATGCTCTGTGTGTGTATATGTGCGTGTGGTCTCAGGTTGCAAAGGCTTTCAACTCTCAAAGTGGATGACACTTAACAGCATACAGTATACACACATACATGTCAATAGTTTGGTGATCCAAACAATTCAGATGAAATACATACAAGTGTTTACTTATTTAATTAATTAATGAAATAATGAATCTCTAAAAGGATTCAAGTGCTAGAGGAGTGCTTGAAGGTAAAGATGCACACTGGTACACTCTAGTGGTCAAATTAAGGTACTACAACAAGAGACCATCAGACCCCTGAACTGTAGATGGATCAGGAGTCGGTCGTGCAGTCAGAAGTCCAAACAGCAGCGTGACATTCATCAGGATCATTATACCAGTCTGTCAGCAAGCCAGCATGACTTCAAATAGCAACCAGGAAAACAGCCAACCAGCTGGTCACCCTGTTAGCCAACTATTCAGCTTTACCAACCAGCCTGAAGGTGTGTCATTCTGTCTGTCAATGAGCCGGACAGCCAATCAATCATTGAGTTTGTCAGCCTATAAGTAGAGCAGGCAGCTGGCCAGCGACCAGCAGCTCGCTACAGGAAATGCATTATTATAATGATGCCCAATGAAGAGTTCAGTCAAGACCCAGTGGGGACTAAACAGTACTTGTAGCATTTAGCCCAAAAAATAAGAGTTTTATACTCCTCAATTCAGTGTAAGTATCAAAAAACAACTTTTTTATGTAAGAATCCATGGACTGCCACTGGATATGTTTCCCCTTTTAGAACCTTTTAGAACAGATGAAAGGGTCACTCTGGGTGATGAGCAGTGTTTAGATCTGGGTCAACCCTATAGATTAGGAGTCACAGTGTAAACCGTGTTAACCACGTGCCTCAGGAATCATTATGTGCTATGTTAGTTTCGACTTGCTTTTAACACATCATGTCTTATGGTTTGGTGAGAAGTGACTCCCACAGTGCGTGATCAGTTCATATTCCCAGGTTGTTGTTGTTTTTATTCCTAGTTCTAGTGCAAACTAGACTAAATATTAACATTTTATACCGCATGGTTTGAAAAAGTTTGGCTTGAAACCAAACCCTCAGGAAAGGATCATTTTTAGTGTCTGAATCTAAACTACTGAGTGTACACACACACATAGAATTGACATTAACTGTGTGGGGCAAAAAACAATTTAAAAGCAATTCAAACCAAATGTTCATTTCCATTGATTGAGTTAATCTCCCCTGTGAGAACACAGGAAAACTATAACATTTTTGTATTTCCAGTATTTTAGATAAACCCTTTTAGAAACAATTTTCAGATGCAGTTAATGAGCTGTTTACTATCACTTCCAGTACTCCATCGCAGCTTAATGTGAGGCTGAAAACACCAAAGTTGTGGATTTGCTTCCTCTTTTGAGCCACATGAAATGTATCGCACCCACTGACTGCACACATTTTTATTGACATTGCGAGGGCTCACACAGTGTAGGCGTCACATTGCACAAATCAATATGACTGTCACCAAGATCACAGTCCATTACTGATCGATGACCCATCACAAGCACAAACACACACATCCAGACTAACCCAGAGTGTGAACAGCAGTGTTACTGGCATTTATTCTCTGGCAATAGAGCATTATGAAAGCTACCTACAGTAACACTACAGTAAGAAGGACACTGATATACATACAACCAGTGTTAGGAAATCAAATTGTGCATTTAAAGCCCCTTCATGTAGAAGATTTACTTTATTTTGATAGTATAGCATGAAGACTGTAAGAAAATATAACAATGTAAAAAGTTCTGCAGTATGTTTTGCTTTTATGTGTTTATTCTACTTGTCACCAAATACCTGAAAAATAAAGAAATAAGTCGTTCTCATCATCATATATTGCTGCTATGTCGATTAGTCAGCCCACACTGAAATATCTCAGCACCTATTGGATGGATTCATTTTGGTACTAATGGTCCCCAGAGGATGAACCGTAACGACTTTGGAGATCCTCTGACTTTTCCTTTACCGACACCAGCAACATAGTCTCACACCTTTAGTGTAAATGTGTCAGCTCATTGTTAAACTGTTCGACCCACAACTTCAGTGTTTTGGTTCATTCTCACCACTCTCATAGCGTTTTCAGAAACATCAAGCAGCTATTTTCAGCAAAAGCTCTTAAATTCCAGTTTTCACTACCTGCTCAGCACCAAAACAGCAGACAGACAAAATTAGTGATTAGCTCGGGAACACAGTGGTGCATTTAGCAGCTAAAGAACCAGATATTTCCCTCAGGAGTTGGTCAAGACTGCTGGATGTGTCAATAAGCAACTTAACTGAAAAGGTTGTGTCAGTTCTTTCTGCCGTCCCTCAAGTAGCCAAAAAAACAAGTATTGCAGGTTTAAGATATAGAATCCATGTAAGGGGCAGTTATTACTTCCTTGGCTCACCATTTCTCTTGACTTTGCCCCACTGTCCAATAAAGTACATATCAAAAATAAAACTTGTTTAATACCTTTTTATATGACAAAAATTGGATTCCCCCCACCCCCATTGTGTCACATAACTTGCTAAAGTTGCTGAACTAGCTCCTCTCTCTCCTTAGTCCATTTGACAGGAACAACAAACAGATAGAAATAGAAAACATAGAACCTCAGCACGCCGATTTTCTGTCCCTCTTTGTTTTTCCAGAGCATTCCTGGAGCAACGGATGTGTGTATTTTAAGGTGGACATTTAGTCTAGCTGGTGATTTGGGGCTGCTGTGGTCGGCAGTAGTGTGTGTGTGTGTATGAGTGTGTGTGTGTTACTGTGTGATGCCCCAGGGAACGTTCTTCATGTATTTCCTCCATGGATCCTCAGAGATTTCACACTGTAATTAGTGGCTCCGTTTCCCTCTGGCAGAATATTCCTTTAACTGGTTGCTGCTGGGGTGTCACCCGCAATGTATGTTTGTGTCTTTGTTGATGTATGCGGCTGTTCATGTGTATACATACTTGTGCCAATATGGTATATACATGCTTGTTTTGCCCCTTTCTGTGTTTGTATATGCACACTGATATATGATCTATATGCATGCTGCTGTGCCCGTGTGAGTGTGTATGCGTCTGTAACGTGTCTGTGTGTGTGTGTGTGAATCGGTGGGAAAGCTGTGGCACTTAACTTGTGTGTGGGTGTAATTGCTCAGCAGTCATTAAGTAACATAAATGGTCAGCTATTTATCAGCGTCACTCTGCAGGACACACACACACATTCACACACACACAAGTAGTTGACTCTTGTCTAGACACTCCTGCAGCAGTATTGTAGATTGTTTTCAGTACAGAACAGTGACTGAACCTACAGCCATTAAATGTTTTTACATGGTTGTTGTCAGTGTCTGGTAGCTATTTCCTTCATGCCAACACAGGAAGTGATGTATTTTTTGTTTTTAGTTTGTTGTTAGCGAATAGAAGAAGAACGATGTAGTTTGTATGAGCGATGAAGAACCCAAACCCCAAACAGACAAAGAAAAGACCACTTCATACAAAAACCTGACTTCCAGAGGGAGTGATATCAGTGCTGAAGGTACTATTTGATTGACAGGTGATCTCTGACAAGTGCAAAAGTTGGGACAGAAATCGATTTTTTAAGTAAAAATTGGCAAAAATGCTTCTGTTTCAGTTTCTCAAATACAAATTGAAGCTGTTTTTTTTGTCTTCTATCATAGTAAATTTAATATCCTTTGAACTGTTGGTTGGATAAAACCAGCTATTTGAATATATTCACTGTTTTAACTATTTTCTAACATTTTAGAGACTAAACAATTAATCAATGAATTGACTAAATAATGAGCAGATTCATAAATATCAAAAATAATGATTAGTTTCAGCCCTAGATGCAAATTATCTTGAGGCTAAAGGGCAATAAAGGTATCAGAGTGAAAGTGTAGGTGAGACGTTATACACATGTTAGATCCCTGTGGTTGATCCAAATATGTATTATTATCTTTGTGCCTATGTATATATTATTCCCTCCATCATCCCTCCATGTGTTTTCAGCAGAGCCAGAGGAGCGACTTAGCCTTTGGGCCACTCCCAGTTAGTCCACACATCATTGGTTCACACCAGATCACATGGCTCTTTCTCTCACCCATATATGGAGCTTAGGGTGGGGCAAAATGGGGAGGGGGAGTGTGAGAAAAGATCTCCAGAGCTGAGTGAGCAGTGGAGGGTTCACTCTGCAGGATACTGTGGAGGAGAGAGACAGAGAGATGACAGACTGATAGATACAGTACTCACCCTGATGGGGATGTTGGGACCTGAGCTTGACAGGCGGTTTCTCTGGCAGATTCTGACATATTCTAGTTTATTTACATCCCATCTGACAACACTGCAAATGGTTCAGTCCACTTTAGTTTTAGTAACTCTGTGATGGAAGTTTTTCTTGGAAGAGGGCAAATTGGAATTGTTAATGGACTTGTCTAGTTGGTGAAGTCATTCAAGTGACATTTTTGGTCTGTTGTCAAGGCAACTAGAGCTGGTGTTTACAGCTGAAGTGAGCTGGTTGCAGGCAGCAGTGTAGTCCTGGCAATTAAAAAAAAGTTAAGGAGAATGTCGGAGCGGTGCAACCTCAAGACCCTGACAGCAGCTCTGTGTTGCTTCTACCACAAGAACTCTGTCATCACTGCAAAGGTGAGAGAGTGTGTGTGCGAGGAGGATGTGTGCCGGTATTGATGGTCCATGTTGTGTGTCAGTGTTTTCATATCAGTGTTTGTGTTTGTACAGTGTGAAATCCTATGTGGCAAGTAGGTTTGCAAGTGCACATGTTCAGTTTTTTTTGTGCAAGCTTGTTTGCTGCAGCTCTTATTCCGTGTGTTGTCATGCCTTTTCTTTTTTCGCCTTGTCCTATTTTAGTGTGTGTGTGTGTCTGTGTGTGTTTTTAGAGTATTAATAACATTTTGGAAGACTTGCTTCCAGGCAAGTGTACTTTTCAGGGCTCTCCTAATCTGTTGTTATTCAAAGGAGACCACCCACAGGAAACTGGGCAGTCCCCAAGGAGACATTAGAAAAAGGCATTATTAAAAAGACATAACCCCACATTGCACAGTAGAAAACAATCCTAAAAAGTGCATGGTAACACTTCCAGCCTGAGCAAAATCTAATCACACTGAATAGTCCTCCTCTCTCCCTCTCTCTCTCTCTTTCTCTTCTCTCTCTCTGTGAGCCTGAACACTGGGCTTTTATTACTTCGGACCAGACGCCTCTCATAAATGCCAACAACTGTGTGACTGTCTGACTTTGTGTGTGTGAGAGTGTGAGATATATAGCTGGCTTCATCCATAACTAAAACTGGTAGACAGACAAGGCAGTGTGTGATGGCAAGGGTGAGACATAGATAGTTATGGACGTAGAGGTACCAGGACGAGGGTGATAGTCCTCATGAGGATGATAAATTACTAACTTGTGATAGTTTGTCTTCTTTATGACGTCAGTGAAATGTATGAATGCCATTAAGTTGATTGGATGGAGCGAGCGGGGGTGCAGCAGTCTGAGGTGACGTGGTTTGTCCCTCTGCAGATCAGCCGGGGAGATGCTCTGTGCCTCCTGGACCACATTTACATCTGCTGTTAAAATGTAGTCTGTGTCTGAATAAAGGAAGACACGTGTTAATGGAAGGTGGAAATGCATGTCACATGTGACGGGGACAAAAATGTCCAAGGTGATCAGATCTCATCCACAGTCAGACAGATTTAATATCATCTGCACAGAGTTCAGTTTAGTAGTTTAGTTCATTTAAAAGCCCATTAGCTTCCACTGGAGCTGTTTGGACATCAAAACTAAAGCATAAAATTCCAACCACCAAAACACTAAATAGAAAACAAAAACAAATGTCAGCTAATGATTATAACAACACCGCTGGATTAATTATAATAATTGTAACAAATTCCAAATAAATGGAAACACAACTGGATTCAGAGGCTATCACAGTGGATAGAAACATTATTTACAAAGCCACCAATATAACACATCAGAAATGGATTATTTATCTTAATCAGCACAGGTTGTAAAGTTTTAGGCACTTTCAGGTGAACATAAAATCTAAAGCTAATATAGATGAGAACTCCTTAAAGTGCTCAGAAAAATGGAAATTTAAACATCAATTTGATGGCAACTGGGCAAACTCCGTGTGTGGTCAAAATGATAAATTCAGAGTAAACTTTCTCCCAAGAATGTGTCATCAAATTTGGAACCTTGGATTAATGATAATGCCTATACTCATCACTACTTCTAACCTCATATAATTAACTCACTGAAGTCACTGGGACACTGTGCTGAGCAGCTTTAAACTTGTGCCTTTAAATAGAACAAAAGTCTGGTGGAGAAAATGTATAATAATGTGTGTATAATGTATGTACATGATGTGCCGGTGAAGATCAACCTGAGATTATACTGACATTGATACCAAAGTATATATCTTTTTTTCACAGAAAGCGTCAGTCTGTTATTATGGGTGTCTTTGATGGGACTTGAACTTGTTATCATTGTATCACCCGCACTGTTATCCTATCGTCCTCTCTTGCTCTACAGTTGCTCTCAGCTGTTGTTTCCCTCCAGCACTGCCTTCCTTCCATCCTTCATCTCTGTCTCTCTATCTGTGTCTTCCCCATGTCTTTTTGTCCTTTTGATTCCAAAGAGCCCGCGGTTTTATTCCACTCTCTCTTCCCTCACTCTTCCTTTTCTCCTCCATCTGTCTCTTTGGGAGGTTGCCATTTAACCCAAGAAAGCCGGCTGCTTGTTTCTGTGTATCGAAACTAACTTGTATTTTTCAGTCATAAGAGACCCCACTGTCCCATTTTGATGACCTAACCATAGTATAAGACAGTTATCAAAAGAGGGAACATAGGAGATTCAGCAGATTATCTTATATGTTGTACAGTATGTCATTTTTATGTAAAGCTTAGCAGCACAGCAATTGTATACATACAGATTATCTGTGTGCCCGTTGGGACAAAATCTCTAACACAGAAATGAACAAGCAGTACAGTATAGCTGTTTGTTTGTCATCAATCTCTTGTTGCAATCTAAGCTTCTTTTTCTCTCTCTGTACAATGCTCGTGAGTGTTTTTAGGTCTTAGTATATCAAGCACTTTAACTTAAAAACCCTCCAACTCTATCCAAACAGTCCAGGATGGCTTTTGTGAGCAAATCCTTTCGGGTAGTTTTTTTTAACAGATAACAGAAAACAGATCTTTTTCTGGACCTAAATATCTAATACATCTCTAAACCTAAAACTACAACCACAGTAGAACTCCTAGGTTCAGTTGTTGCTACACTTGTGGAAACAACCAGATTCGATTCAGCCTTGTTAGACACATAAACTACATGGCCAAAAGTATGTGAAACTAATTATTTTTCATCATAATAACCCCACTCCCATTTTTATACCTAACCATTTATAATACATTATACAAAAATATTAACATATATATCTATATTATCTTATATTTACATTAATTCATTTATAAATCTTATCATCACACAATTTAACATACAGATATCTTTTTCCCTTTTACAAAATCTCTAACACAATAAATAACAATCATTACATTATACTTTTTTTTTTCATCAATCTCTTTTTCAAATCTACTTCTTCTCTCTCTTACAATGCTCTTTATTTTTTTTATCTTATATATCAATCACTTTAACTAAAAACCCTCCAACTCTATCCAAACATTCATTATCTTTTTTATCAAAATTCCTTTCTGTATTTTTTTTTAAACAATAACATAAAAATACTTTTTACCTAAATATCTAATACATCTCTAAAACTAAAACTACAAACATTAAATCCTATTTCATTTACACTTTTTAAACAACCCATATTCATCATCCTTTTAACACATAAACACATTCCAAAATATTTACCCATAAACATTACACCTTCTTTCCTTTTAATTTCCTCCACTCTTCTTTTAATTCTACACTCTTCATTTATTTTTTATTCATCACAATATCATTATCTATTCACCCATAATTTTTTATAATTCCTTTCTCTCATTCTTTTCCATTTCATCCAAATTTTATTATTTCCTCTTTCATCCAATTTTCACCACATCAACTTAAAATTTTAATACTTTACATATTTCCTCCAATACTTTTTCCATACATATTATACTAACCACTCAACAAACTAATATAATAACAACTTCTTTCTTACTAATCCTTTTAAATATTAAATATATTTATTTATTTTTCCTCTCCTACTCCCTAATTTTAAATTCTTAAAAATTATTTATTTAATATTTTATAAAATTTTTACCATACACTTTCTATTACATTTTATTCTTCTATTACCTTTTTTTCCATTTTTTCTCCTCTCCACATATCAATATTTAAATCAACAAACTTACTTTCTACCAATTTTTAAATAATAAATAATCTAAAAATTTAAATAACAATCAAACAATACATATCACCTTTTTTTCCAAATTAATAATTCTTATTATTCTATTCTCAAATAAATAACTAAATAAAATAAATATCAAATTCTCATTTTTTATACATACACACACACTTACCACTATACATCCATTTCTTTATCCATCTTACATTCATATCCTCCTATCTTAAACACATCTATTTATTTTATAAACACTAAATTACTTCTACACTTTAACCAATAATTTATAATATCCATAAATAAAAACAAGAATTTATTCATATTATTAATCTTTCTCAACTCTTCCTCATCTTTTATACTCCATTCAATTAAATTTAAATACAAAACTTCATCCTCCCTGATCATTTTCAAACTAACTAACAAAAAATCTTACTATAATAATTAAATTCATATAATTCCTCATTTATTTCAAAACTTTTAATATTTCTCTTTATTTAATAATTAAAAAATTTTTTTCCTTAAATAAATCATTCATCATCCCAAATTTTTTCTTCTCCTTTTTATTTCCCATCTTCACCACTTACATTTTCACCGACACTACTTCAAAACACACCTTATTAATTTACATCTTATTTATTCAATTTATCAATACATTACATTATCTATAATACACACATATTTTTAGTCTTTACATATACTAATTAATAAACCCATTATATAAAACTTTAAATTAAATAATATATATATTAATACCATATAAAAACATCAACCAACACTTTTTATTTAATTATATTATTATTTATGATTATACTCTTTTAAACTCATTATCTCTCCATTCAAACTAAAATCAATATATCTATTCATTTAAACCTTCAATAACATTTTTTTTACTACTTTTAAAAACTGTAATTATATATTTAATTTTTTCAAACATCTTCTTCATTTACATATAAACATTATCATTAATTTTATTATTTTCTTACCACTTTTAATTTCATCTTAAATAATACTAATTTAATTTCATATTATCTTTATAACTCAATAATTATCTTTACTTAATTTATTTATTTATATCTATTCTATCTTTTTCTCCTTATTTAATAAACTACACTCCACTCCATAAATAATCACACTTTTTTTTTATTTTTCACAACATATTTTCAAACATTTCATTTTATATTAATACTAAAAATTAAACTTTTTACCGTAAATGCAATGAACATTCACTCCTTTCACACACTCCTTTAAACTTTTTTTAAACCCTAAATATACATACTCATATCATTATTCAAAAATTTTCTATATTATTACATTATATTCACATAATATACCAATACTACAATACCATAAAATCACTTTTCAAAATTTATTCATCAACACAATTTCCTCTTATTTTCCATTATATTTATTATTTTAAACCTTCTTTTTAACATTATTAATTTTTAATCTTTCATAACATTTTTATCCATACTTACTATAATTTTATAATCCTTATTCCCCCCCCCCCCCCCCCCCCCTTTCACTACATTTCTTTCATTAAATATAACATCATCACACTTCACTCAATACTAATACACAATCAATACATAATTTCCACCATTCACTACATTTAAATAAACAAATATAACTAAAATTATTTCTTTTCACCTTCACTAACCAAAACAACACTTAACATTATTCCCTCCTCTATTCCACTCCAACTAAACATCACACAACAAAACCTTAACCTAATCAACTCTCCCCCTCTCGATAAATATCAAAATCAAAACCACCTCTTTTCTACAATCATCTACCTACCAATCAACACACAACTAAACTCCACACATAAAAAATAAACCCACATAAAATCTATTCCTCATCACTCACACACAACTACCACACACACCTACATTATAATCCTCATCCCAAATCCTCCACTCTAAATAATTTAACCAAACAAACATACCTCACTATTCCAACAACATAATCAAATTACATACAAAAACAAAAACCTTATACATAAAACAAAACATCAATAAAAAAATCTCAATCAAACATAACACAACATAAAACTACAACAAAAACTACTAAAAAACCAAAAACTCTCCAATCCACAATATTATCTCATACATCATTAACTACACTCAACCACACTCCATACCTATATCATATAAAAAAACCAACAACTCAATATCATCACTACTACACACATACTCATATCCAAAAATAAAATTCTTCAAACAATCCCAAACAAACAAAACACTAAATTCACCACATTTAACAAAAAAAACCCAACTCCACTCAAATAAACAAACCAAACTCATAACAACAATCCACTAAAATAACAATATATCCTCAACTACATTCACAATTCAAAACAAACTCCAATATATAATTCCTCATAACTCAATCACCCAAACAATAACTTATCAACTAAAATCCCCAACTAAAAAAACCTTACAAAATACAAAAATCCCACTCATAAATCAAATATCACAACCACAACAATTCACTTCATCAAAAATAACAACCCTCACATCCCTCTCATCCCCCCCCGCCATCATCTACCCCCTCCCCCCTCTATACTACTACTCACATTCCATCATCATCACTCAAATAACTCAATAACCATATCAAACTCATCACTAAAACACCCAAAAAAAAAACTACCATAACACAAAAACTTCATACTCCACCTCAAAACAAAAAAACATACAAAAACTCAAATCAACATCACATTCAACAAACTTACTCAAAACATCCACATTAAAAACATCCAAAAACTAAAATAAAACTAAACTCCAATCCTCCACACACTCCAATCCAACTCACCCTTACCACATAAATAATTTAATTCAAAACACTTCAACTACTTTCAAACACCATAATACTTTCCACAAAAAAAACACAAATATATATAAACAACTTCAATACCAATACTACCACACCAACAATCCAAATAATAAATCCACAAAACAAACCAAAATAAACTACTATAAAAACCAATCCAAACAAGAATCCTAACACCCTAAACCTCCTAACACTCCAACAAAACATAAACTCCATCAATATAAAATCCAAAAAACAATAACACACACAATAACATACATCATAAATACAACAATAAAAAAAATATAATTAACTACAACTATCCAAAAATATAACATCTCAATCTCCACACTAATTACACTCCTCACAACCCACCCCAATTCCCATCAAACAATAACCACTCACCACCTACACCCCAACATCATCAACCCAACTTCACTAATAACAAACCCCACCATAAACCTTCACAAAAACCATCAATCAAACAACATAATACACATACCCAAATTCAACAACTAATCAACCCACAATACAACAACAACAATCACTGTGCCTTTTTTGTTCTATTTCATCACAAGAGCATTAGCGAGTTCAGCCAATGAATGTTTGGGTGATAAGCCTGGCTCGCAGTCGGCGTTCCAGTTCATCCAAAGGTGTTGGGATTGGGATTGGGGTCAGGGCTCTGTGCAGGCCAAGTTCGACCACATCAAACTCTAAAAAAGTGGTGGAAGAACTT
>NW_023339674.1:4650827-4651600 GCF_004916995.1 Morone saxatilis
GGATGTCCTCATACTTTTGGCCATACAGTATAGTAGTACTAACCACTCAACAAACTATATAATAACAACTCTTTCTTACTATGCCTTGTAAATATTAAATGATGTATGTTATTGTGTGGCCTGCTCCTACCTCCTAAGTTTATTCGGAAAAATTATTTTAGTGGAGAGTTTATGTAAAATTTGTTACCAGAGCAGCTGTCTAGGACAGGTTTAGGGCTGTCTAGGACTTTGTTTGCCATTGGTTTTCTCCACATAGTCAAGAATTTAAATCAACAACTTACTGGCCTACTCAAATGTTTAGAATAAGAAAGAATTCTAAAAATGTAAATACAATCAACAAGACCAGAGCACCTGTGTTGGTGTGCAAAGTAAGTAAGTCTGGTATTGAGTCTAGTCTCAAATAAATACTAAATAAAATATCAAATGCTCGATTTTTGTAGACAGACACACACACGTACCCACTATACAGCAGTGTCTGAAGTCCCAGTCTGACCAGTCAGATTCCTCCTGATCTAAACACATCTATTTAGTTGTGAGTAAACAGGAAAGGTGGGAGCTTGCGATCATGGAACCAAGATGTAGAGATCCAGAAAGAAGAAAGATTCAGAGTTATTAGCTTTCATCAACTTTCCTCAGCTTTGAGACTGTCCATTCAATTAAATGTAAGAGACAGAAACTGTTCATCCTGCCCGTAGTCATTGTCAAACTAAACTGAACAAAAAATGCTGACTAGAATAAATGAAATTTCAGAGAATTTCCTCAGTATTGCAAAA
>NW_023339674.1:4651625-4653507 GCF_004916995.1 Morone saxatilis
GATTGTATTATTGTCTCTTGTCTAACACATACTGGGACGCACCCTAGTGACGAGTGCAAGACAAATAAGTCTTTTGTGATTTAGTTATTGATCAGCAGTTTAATTAATGTCTGATATCCTTACATCATCCACAACACATCACTTGTGACTGTTTTTTTGCATGTCAAACACACTGGTGTGTGAACATTATTTATTAATTATCTCTCATCCTGTGCGCAAATCTTGCTGCATGTACTCTTAAACAGATAATATGTGAAGTGTGAAACGAGAGAGTCATACGTGGACCTACAGCTGATGTCAACAATCATCATTTTTAATCTGAAGATGTATGTCAGATGACAAGATAAAAGTAAAGATGCCTTATTATTTGTTCTGTTATAAATATGTTATTGCAATATACGAATTTCTATATGAATTAAGAATCTCATATTCAATATTCAATGTTAATGGTACATACAGGTTGTGTGAGAGAACTACAACTGTAAATTTAAATAGTATTCAATACTGGTAAAAACCCATTAAGAGGAAGTTTGTTTAAATGTTCTGCCTTCCAAATTTACACAGATAGATGTTAGGTGATGTGTTTTTGTGGTTTGTCCTTGCATGTCGTTGTGTTATTTACGATATCTGATGCATATATCTTTTTAGGCACTACCTATTTTACACTTTTTGAACTCCATGACCTGAGTGATGTCTATTTTAGGTGATTTTAAAACCAGTTTTACAGGAAGTGCTGTGCCAGGAGTGATGTGTCATTGCAACTTACGTACACCAGTTTCATTTTTAAGTCTTCATATCCAATGAAATGTTTAAAATCGTGGTTGTGCAAACAATCCAACAAACAAAAGTGTGACTTATTTTCTGGAAGGGAGTGTCAGTTTCTTCACATAAGGCAGAAAAAAAACGCTAATCGTCTCACTCCAATAACGGATTCAGTAAAGCTCCTTATTGAAGCTCAATATACAGACAATCCATCTGCAAAATTAAACAATTAGTATCTCATTCAGACTGACATTCACCAAGTGGTCCAGATAAACATAACTCCAAATTAATGATAAATGTTTCTCTGTAACTGCAAGGCAGCTGTTTGCAAACAAGTTAACTCTATCGAACTTAAAAGTTTTCCCCCAAGTCCGTAAAAAAAACCTGTTAATTGCAGGTTTAAATGACATGAATATATGTCCTTTCTAGTACTGCCATGGAGCAGATCAAATGAGTTCACAAGCGCTATCATAACTAATCATCATCATTCATTAAAATAACAACCGTTTGGTTCTGCTGTTTTATCTGTATTTCCTCCTCTCTTTTATCCCGTTTCTCTCTGTGGCATTTTCTCCCCCTTCAGTCCTATGTCCCCCCCTCCCCCTCTGTGTGTCTCCTATAGCTACGGGTACTGTATGCATCCATTCATCCATCCCAGGCCTGTTCAAATAACTCAAGGTGTTGTTTTGAAAAGTCCCAGTGTGAGTGCAAACTGTCAGTGGTGCAGCTGGTGAAAATACACCCCAAGCGAGAAAGAAAAACCTTTGGATGCCTGCATGATTATTCAGCACAAAAACTTTTTCATTATCTCCACCTCCAGAGAACATATTGAAAAGTTTTGCCATCCAAAGGTTTTTCTTTCTCCTGGGTGTATTTTCCCAGCTGCACCACTGACAGTTTGCACTCACACTGGGACTTTTCAAAACAACACCTTGAGTTAATTTGACAGCTGGATGGATGCAATGGATGCATACAGTACAGTAGCTATAGAGACACACAGAGGGGGAGGGGGGACATAGACTGAAGGGGAGAAAGCCACAGAGAGAAACGGATAAAGAGAGGAGGAAATACCAGATAAAACAGCAGACCAAACGGTTGTTATTTTAATGATGATGATGAT
>NW_023339674.1:4653530-4653711 GCF_004916995.1 Morone saxatilis
AGTATGATAGCGCTTGTGAAACTCATTTGATCTCTCCATGGCAAGACTAGAAAGGAATATATCTCATGTCATTTAAACCTGCAATAACAGGTTTTTTTTTACGACTTGGGGAAAAACTTTTAAGTTGATAGAGTTAACTTGT
Source organism: Morone saxatilis (assembly GCF_004916995.1). NCBI lineage: Eukaryota > Metazoa > Chordata > Actinopteri > Moronidae > Morone > Morone saxatilis. The sequence goes on from NW_023339674.1 coordinate 4,653,673, forward strand.
TTGCAAACAGCTGCTTGCAGTTACAGAGAAACATTATCA
>NW_023339674.1:4653864-4655005 GCF_004916995.1 Morone saxatilis
ACGATCTAGCGTTTTTTCTGCCTTATGTGAAGAAACTGACACTCCCTTCCAGAAATAAGTCACACTTTGTTTGTTTGGATTGTTTGCACAACACGATTTTCAAACATTTCATTGGATATGAAGACTAAAAATGAAACTGTGTACCGTAAGTGCAATGACACATCACTCCTGGCACAGCACTTCCTGTAAACCGGTTTTAAAATCCCTAAATATGACATCACTCAGGATCATGGAGTCAAAAGTGCTATAGGAGTGTACAGTATATGCACAGATGATACCAATGAGCGACAATACCATAAATCACTGTGGAAATTGGAGCAGCAACACAAGTTCCTCTATGGTTTTCCAGTAGTATTTTAGTTGTAGTTTTAAACCTGCTTGTGTTAACATGATTTGAATTGAGATTCTTTTCATAAGCAATGTTATTGCATACTTTACTAGATATAAGGCTCTTTTGTTATTTGTCATCGACTACATTCTCAGATTAAATGGATGATGTTGGACATCAGCTGCAGGTCAGTGCTTTGTTTCAGGTCTCACATTACTTTAGAGTACACGGAGGATTTGGGCAAGATGAGGATTATAATGTCCACCAGTGTGTGCATGCGTACACGTGTGTGTGTGAGATGATGAGGAATCAGAATTATAATGCTGAAAGGTTATTTGTCTTCACCTCACTGAACTCAAAGGACAAGCAGCTTATACAGTTGTCCGCTGCCTCTGATTGGTCACTGCCAGCTAAGACTGGATTGTCACAGCAACAGAAAGACCTGGTTTTGAACTCTTGAATCATGTCCACTGCACACGCGTAAATCATTGTTGAAATCCTTTTAAACAATGCTCTTTTTTTTTTTGCTGGTCTAAGAACTGCTGCACTTCAATGCTAAGTAAGAGATTATTTTCAAGGTATGTCCGGCTTTTTTAGACATTGGAGATAGTGAGAGTGGGTGACGCACCCGACGGTCCTGTGCTGGTATGCTGGTATTGCTGGTGTGCTGGTTGAATTAATGCATATAGTTGATTTGTATATAATAGTCCCAGGGCAGGACAGACAATACAATAATAACATTTGAACTTGAAATAAAATCATTTATCTTAACAAAAACAGCTGCTGGAGATACCAATTCTGTGCGATTTTGAA
>NW_023339674.1:4655105-4660193 GCF_004916995.1 Morone saxatilis
TTGATTTCAAGGGGAATCCGAGCTGGTGGGAAGCACTCAATAGAAAAAGTCAATCTTCTCGCTGATGGTCTTGTTTATGTAGGTCATCAGTATTAGACTGATGATGTTTTATAACCAGTTAAAAACTCATTATAGTATGTTTAAATAAAAGTAGCAATGGAGAAATACACCATCAGGAGTAAAAACAGTAGCAATTTTAATTTAGAATTTTTTTCAAAGAGGCTTACAGATTATTTGTAATTTAAGACACAGTAGATTGTACTCTTTAAAAATGTGAATTAAAAAACTTTTCACTTTTTGCCAGTTGAAATACATTTGAATAGAATTACAGCAGAAAAAGCTTTCCCAAAATAGAAAATACTCAGAATGGAAGTACCTATAGCTTAAAATTCAGTACTTGAGTAAATACATAGTACTGTACGTGCTTACTTCCCACATCTGGTAGTACTCCAACTAATAGTTAACCTTCACCCCTGAGTTTAAGTTCAGTCTATGAATCATTCTGTAACAGTCAGTATCAAAGAGAAGCCGTCTCCTTACTGTCACAGTGATTATAGATAAACAACTGGTTCAACCACTCGTGTGCACTGAGACTCAGTAAATATTTCACCTTAGCTCTAGTCTTTCACTTCTGAAGGTGTCTTTATGGCTCAACCAGGAAGTCATAAACTTGTTTAACTCGTAAGTACTGAGAAAAGAAGAGGAGGCAAGGAGAGAGAGGAAAGGAAATAAGGACGTTGGACAGACAGGCAGGTCAGTACAGTCCTCTGCACTGTTACCGCTGTGTTGTGGTCCATGTACACAGAGTGGTACAGTATAAATGCAGCTGCTCTCTCAGGGATGACATCATATTGCAGGGTCTTATTAAAGGCCAGCCTATAAAAAACAACCTCCCATCCACCATCTTCATCTCTTCTTATTTCTCCTTCCTCCTCTCCCTCACTCCTTCCATCTCTTCCTCACTCACTCCTTTTTCCTCCATCTATCTTCACTCATCTGTTTCTCTCTCTCTCTTTTCTCTTCCACTCTTCTGTTCATCCTGATGTACACATCCATTCCCTCCCTTCTTTTACATATTTATTCATCCCTCCTTCCACGTATCCTTTTCTCCTTAGTGCCATGCATCCCTATTCTCTACAGCACTCATCTGTCCATCAGTGCTGCTGGCAGTGAGGCTGCAGATGTAAAAGCATTTTATTGTGACCGTTGTAATGAATGTAATCACACGTGACTATGATCAATAACGAAACATTTATTGTTGCGTCTGTCGTTTACTAGAGCTAAAGAAGATATAAAAAGAAGATATACATACGTACGTTTACTAGATATAAAGAAACTGTATGAACTGAATCTTACGTTTTCAGTTTTCCAGTTCAGCTTGGCTCAGTCTATTAGTTGTGTAATGCAAGTACAACAGGAAAAACATGCTGCCCAGGCAGTGCGCTAATGGGTGCTGCCGTGTTAACTGATGTGTAACACAGAATAAAAGAAATGAGAATAAACCAAAAAGTGAAACTAAATAAAGGTGATGCAACTTCTAAATCTGCCTCATTTTATTGTTTAAATACATCTCCCTGCTTCTTTCTGTTTTAAGAGAGAAGCCAAGAAAGTGAGCCCGAACGCGGCTGATGGCCAGACCAGTGCCACAGTGACCTTTGGTGATTGGTGGTTTAAACTGGTGCAGTGCGTTGTTTTATAGATAATTTATTTTCAAGATTCAAGAGAGTAACTGCAAAAAGCAGAATAACGACAAAAAACGGTACAATAAATGATCGGGTAACTGTCAACCAAAATACCCAGACTTTATATTTCCTGCTGCAAAGACAACTTTATTCAAATAACAGAATTTAAATACAGAAATAAGACAGATTTTATGGTTTTGGTATTCTCGTTTATCAGATTCTCCTTCTCAATACTCCTCAAGATGAAAACAGAATGACACTGTCATTTTCAATTTTTATTAATTTTCCACATTGAATAAACAGATGAATAAACAGATTATATTAACAACATAAGGCTATAGAGTCTTTGAAGCTCATTGTATAAAAAGAAAGAATGCTGAAACTACAGAGGGTTTCTGCTGCAAATAATAATTAAAATTCAGATTTTGGCAAAACTACTTGGCAATTACATTGTACACAGGATCTGATCCCATACAGTGAAATTATTGACAGCTCAATTATACTGGCCCAAGTACTTTCCACTGCGGCAACAACACGCACACAGAAACACACGCACACAATCACACGACACAAGTCAGGCCGAACTGGTTGGTGTTTCTTTTTTAAACTAGAAACAAACAAAATCAGTGCGTGTGTAGTGTTTACTGTAGTGTGCTGCTTTATTGTTTTGTTTTGCCATGTAGAAGCTGTAATAAGATACGCTGGTTTCCTGTCATGTATGGAGACGTGGAGACTAAGGCCAGAGGGGTCTATTCTAATGACTTTAGAGAGAGGGGGGATCTGAAAAAGAGAGGCAGAGAAGCCACAGAGAGAGCAAGAACAAGCAAGATGCACAAGGTTTCCGTTTCACTGGGTCGCTTATAGACATATTTCCAATTTCATGTTCATGGCTTAATAATTCCCTTTGAGTGTGTGCGTGTGAGTGTGTTAATGTCAGCACTCTTGTAGCTCGGTCTGCCTTGGACCTCTTCACCCATGGAAGTTTGGATCAAAGTCTTCTTCAGAAAGCTCCTCCAGGTTGATTCTTTCAAGGCTTTAACATTCAGTGTCTTCAGGCAGTTTTTTAAAGGTCTCTTTACACCAAGCAGCAGATTTTAGCAGCACCTGCACGTGGACCAGCTACCAATGATTTTCCAGTGGAAAAATACTGCTATACGGCGTAACATCATCATATTATAATCAAAACATGCACCTAGCACCTGCAGTATAACCATCTTCCAATTGTCCTTGAGGTGTTTGGAGCTCAGTGTTTTTTGGCAATACTTGCATGCACAACACGCTTTAACGTTACAAGCTACAGTCAACTTGAATGTGATTTCATATTTCAATGTGGCAAAATAACAGTTTGCACTTTTTAAAACTATTAACATTAGTTAAGTTTTTGGACATACAATGCCATTACAGGCCCATGAGCATGTTCTCATACTGTTTGTGTGTCAAACATGACACTGGATGCCGTATGCACACAAAGGACCATTGATTCATTTTTTTTTGGTGGTTCAATATAAGTACAGATCAAACAAATATAAAGTGTCTCTCTTTTGAAAGTATTGCACATGTTTGTTTTAGTATTGACCGTACTTTCCTGCAGCACAGGGATAACAGGAATTCTTAAAATAGCTAGAATTACAGCTATAGTTACCATTAATGGTCAGAAAATCCAAACAGTGTTGATATAGTCAGTGTTTTTCTGTTTACACTCTCTAAGTTTATGATGAGTGATGAAGACAACAAAATAGGGCTGTAGTGAACGGGATACAATCTACTGTATGGATTCATTTTCTTAAGATCAAATATAAAAATGTAATGCTTTAATCCACTACAACTGACTGTTATCTTTTACTACACCAACCTGCACATCACTGGTGACCTCCACCCAAGGACTAGATAGACATTATATCTGGTGCAATAAATGTATTGTGCATTTTCCCTGTTAAATGAGCTAAAAATAAAAATAAGCAAGCATAAAAAACAAAAGTAAGATATATTTTACTAATATCTGTAACCACTGCACCACTTCCATACAACCAGAAAGCTTTAAAAAGTTCTTCATTATGTTATCCCTATTATCTGTCTCACATAGACGCTTTATTTAGTTAATGAACCAGGGAAGTCTTTTTACAACACTGTCCACAGAAGAGATAGAACTACCAACTACTGACAACTACACATGACTAAACGTTTCACCTGTCAGTTCTCAGGAAAAGTGTGCTTATGTACGTCAGGTGAGGGTGTGTATGGAGGCAGGTCCGGGCCAGTTGGGTGGGGTCAGGGTGGTGACATCACATTAGGAGGCACCGCGTGAAAAACCAAGACAGGAAAATCACTGAGGACAGGGAGAGGGAAAGACTGTATGTGTGTGTGAGCATGTCGTTTTCAGAGGAAAGAACTTGTGTGTGTTTGTGAGCGAGCTGTTTGATATTGGAGTTACAAACCAAAGTTTGTGTGTGTGTTTGCTATGAGGTGTGTATTTGAGGAAGGCAGAAAGAGGGAGCTATGCAGAGACCCAGCAGCTGTCATGTAAGTGTATGTGTGTATTGTGGTGCAGGTGTTTGTGCTGACTCTGTATCCTGTCAAGTTGTTACCAGATCTGTCTGTCCTTCACTTTTCCATTTTCTGAACTTTCTGGGCTCGCTGTTGGGATTAAACTAACCGATCAATTATTTTATCATCTGTAAAGTGTCTGAATAAGATTTAACTATTGAATGTGTCTGTTTTTCTCTGTCACCTGCCTTCTTATTCTAACTTTATATGTTGGGTGACCTTCAATCAATTTGGTTTTATTATAGGGTCTAAGGATATTGCGTTACTATTTGCTTTTAAATTGTTGCATTGTAGTAGTAGTAGTAGCAGTAGTAGTAGTAGTAGTAGTAATAGTAGTATCAATAAATGCATTATCTTTTGTTTATATATGTTGTTTTAAGGGTCCAGTGTGAAAATGAGAATTGTTATGATTTTGTTATCTTAGAATGAACCTTTTACATCTACAGCCGCTGCGGGTGGCTTCCGTGGAGGTTGCCATGTTGAACCGCCATAGTTTCTCCGTTGCACTTAGAAAAGGGAGTGTGAAGCGAGTGAGTTGCAATCTGCAACCACACGGCTAAATTTAAAGGGATTTGAAGCCAAAATGGTCGGAAACCTCTGTGCTACACCATGAAGAAGAATACTTTTTACTTTTGATTTCCCCTCAAACAATCATGTCAATCCTTGTCTATTTGTTATAGCTGTGCCTTTGAGCTTTGACCTCACTACTGTTTGTTTTAGGGAATAAGGAACTGTCCAATTTTATGACCATTGTCAGTCTTGAGATTTAAGTGTCCGCTACACTTTTATAACTACTCAAACTCACGGTCTGTGCTGCCATCAGGGGCCATGGATGATTGAAGACACTGACGTCTGTTTCTGT
>NW_023339674.1:4660293-4660507 GCF_004916995.1 Morone saxatilis
ACACAAACACACACACACAAATGAATCTGAGTCATGAGTCCCTCCCTTTAAAAGCCTGGTTAAAAACTTGTTGAACCAGATCACCTATTATTAGACTACCATACTGCACACACTTACAGAAAGATTATAGCTTAAATAGTGGCCTCAGCAGCAGAACTGGGGGTTATAACATAAGGTCAGTGTATAAAAAGCTCTTTCTGTATGGTGTGTGTGT
>NW_023339674.1:4660551-4660732 GCF_004916995.1 Morone saxatilis
GTGTGTGTGAGAGAGAGAGGTTGTGTGTTCCCTCTGAAAGCCAGCCCTGAGATGTAATCATTTTTAATAAGCTGCTTCCTTTGGCTAAACTAAACTACCATTATGTACTATACAAACACTTTCTTAATTAAAGTCTGTAACTGTGTGTGAATGGTTATGTGAGTGTGTGTGTGTGAGGGAG
>NW_023339674.1:4660842-4661205 GCF_004916995.1 Morone saxatilis
AGTGAAATATTAAATCTCTTCTCTGTGGATTTTCTGCCTAACAATGTCACACAGCCCTCGCTTTTAATTGTTTATTGAGTCAGTGACGTTGATGTTTCCGCTTTTTTTAATCTCATATTGATCGGCTATTCCTGTTTTATAACAACAGGAAGTTAATGATTGTTGTCCAAGATTTTATGTTTCTATGGAGGGCTGCCTATTGATCAATTATTTTGCCTATGTCAGAAAATAGAGAAAAATGCCCATTATGATGTACTCAATTGCCAATAGTCAAAAATCCAAATATACTGAGAATACTATCATATGTGAAAAAGAAATTTGTGAATTTGAAACTTCACAAATAGTGAGAGAAAGAGACTCATC
>NW_023339674.1:4661218-4661643 GCF_004916995.1 Morone saxatilis
TTAATCCTTAATCAACTCATAGTTTCAGCTTCTATTTGCATGCATTAAAATATACAGATATCTTGGGCATGAAAGTTAATCCTTAACCTTGGAAACAGCATTTTGAAATTAGAAACCTAAAACTCTTTTGGTGTATAAAACAGTCGGGATGCAGCGATCTCTTTTTTTTGTCTTGAGTCATTGAGTGCCTTTCCCATATGGAAGTTCAATTATAAAACATTGATGTAAATCTATCTGCTGATTTTCTAGCTGTATAAATACTGTAAAAGGTTGAGGCTTTAAATATCTTTATGTCTTACGTAACCGCTGCAAACCAGACGGCACTGAGCTCATAAAGAAGGTAACAGTATAAGAGCCTACCATTATTAGACTTAATTAAATGTTTGGACTATAAACAAACACTGTGTGCCTGTCTGTGTGTGTGT
>NW_023339674.1:4661683-4667664 GCF_004916995.1 Morone saxatilis
GTGTGTGTGTGTGTGTGTACCCATATGTAATCTTCTGTATTGTTCCAGGTTGCAGAGAACTTGGTGCAGCGTGACGGGGATTTCCTGATCCGTGATTCGCTGTCCAGTCCAGGAAGTTATGTTCTGACCTCCCAATGGCGAAATACTGCCCAGCACTTTAAAATCAACAAGAAGGTACAGTAATACTGTATTCATATTATAATGAATTTACAGACTACTGACTAACACTTGAAGGTGTGTAATGTTATACTTTGGTATGGTGGTGGGAATCCTTTGCGACACCAATATCTCACACAAATGTTATTTTATTGACTTTTACTTAACCAGGAAAGGTTCACTGAAATTACACATTTCCTTTAAGTGTCTCTGCACTCCATCTACTGATTTCCTGCAAACTTTGACTTGGGATGGTCTTAGTAGTTCATAATATATTAAAAAGGTCCAAGATTAAAGCTACTTTAAGTGATTTCTAACCACAACAGGGCAGAGAGACTCATGGGAATCCCAGTGCCATTCTTATTCTCTGCACTTGATCACTGGTGTTTAGTCCGTTAACTCCTGAAACATATCCTCAGTTTTATATCAATAAGGATTTATAATTGTGAAACAAGAAGCTGAACTCTCCAGACTGGGATGTTGATTCTCAGTGGGATCATCAACTATTTTACATTACAATATTTCTTAATGGAGCTTTAATTTATCAGCATTTCCAATTATTTTGTAAACGTCGTCAAACTTTTGAATAATGTAGCTGGAGACACCAAAACATGTATGTTTCACAAAATTAAGAGGATTTTTTTTCCACAATTTGTTTCAATATTTGATACTTTCTTATAATTGTTGAAAAGTTAAGGTCACTGTTTGATTGAACTGGTCACATATGCAACCTGGGTTGCAAGTGTGCTTCATTTTGAAGGTTCAGAGATAAAAAAAGTAAAAAATGTTTTTTACATCTTTCCTTCAGGTTGTGATGTTGAATGAAGCCTACTCCAGAGTCGAGTACCGGCTGGAAAGGGAAGGATTTGACAGTGTCCCTGCACTTATAAGATACTACGTCGGCAACAGAAAACCTGTCTCCCAGGTGGGTTTGGTCAGATTTTTTACACAAAATATCTTTATAGCATGTTTATGAAAGTTAGTATGTTTTCCTAATTTGAAAACATAAAGCAAGCACAAATACTCTTATGTGTAATACTTTCTTCCTCTGCTGACATAATTGGATGCCAAATGGCATTCAAACAAATAGTTGTGATTGAACAAAATAATAAAATTCTTAACCGCCTTTCTTACTGAAGTTAATTTGTGCCCTAACTCAGCAAGTATACCTTTTTGAAGTGTTATCCCGTTTCATAGAGAAAACTTGTTGACTGTAGTTTTCTTCTCTCTGTGTATTTAAGGTGGTAGGAGCCATTATCTTCCAGCCAATTAACAGAGGGCTGCCGCTACGTTGCTTGGAAGAAAAGTACGGGTTGTCCAACAATCACCGCGATCGGCTCATGGCGCAGGAGAGGCGGAGTCAGAAGCGCCTCAGCCTCAACATCACCAACGGGCACACTCACGACAACACACAAGCCGTGCACGACAGCACACACTGCCGGGACAACGGCGTGGGCCGAGGCAGCCAGCTCAGGTACAACTAAAAACCTGCACAAACACACTGATTAACACCAAGGCACCAATATTCCTCACTGGTTGGAGTAATGTCTGTGTTTGTTGTTTCTAGATGATCACATATTCAGCATGTGTAATTTGTTATATTTGACAAATACTGTTAAAGATGGCTTTTAGCTGCAAGCAACACAAGCCTTTTACTGAATGTGGGTTGTGGCATGTGGGCTGCAGAACAAATAACATGCTGTCAGCTGTATTTAAATAATGGAGACCTACCTTTTACTCAATCGTCCTCTCTCTTTGTTTCTCTTTCTCTCACACTCTGAAAGACTTAAATCAACCCTTTAAATCCCTTCCTGCTTTTAAGCTTTTACCATGTAGCCTCGAGCTGTTAACATTCATCATGCAGGCAACAGGCTGTATATACGACATGTTCCATATGTATCCGAGGTCCTCTATAAATAAAGACGTGGTGTGTGACTTTCTGTAATTTCACCTTGCATAGGAGCACATGGAGCATAATGTATGGAGTCCATATCTCTCTGAGTAAAGAGACAGAGTGGGAGAGAGGAAAGGATAAATATGCCCTCCAGAATAGGACAGAACAAAGAGACAGAGAAGAAAAGAAAGAAAAAGCTTTGTATGAAGAACAAAAAACTGCACTGACGTCTTCTTTCTTTGTTCCCTTTTGATTCATATTTGAAATAGCTTTGATTTATTTTCCTTTATTCACGTTTATGTGCAAATATATGTATTGATATTGGTTTTCGTCATCCCCTTTCCCTCAGGTCGAAGGATCGCTGTGGCAGCCAACCAGCGAGTCTCAATCAGGTCCAAGAGAGGCGACGCCCCCTCAAGGCGCACCAATCAGAAAGCTACCTGCCTCTTGGTAAGTAAAAGGGAGATTCTTAAGGCCTTAGTGTGTTTCCGATTGTCTAAAAGCACCTAAAACCCTGGCCAGGTGTGAAGAGGTTTAAAAGTAAGGCAGGGTTTGAACTTTTTTTTCTTTTATTCTTCACGCAGCAACGCAGCACTGAATGTCTTTACGAAGAGACTGTTCAACAGTGTGCACCACTTTGTGTGATATATTGTGTATCACAGGCAGTCTTTGAGTTCGATTATTTGGTATAAACAAGGCTTGTTTGTTTGAAGCACACTGAAGCCTCTTTATTGTACATGATTTTTATGGAACAAATCTAGTTTAGATGCTAAAATCAGAAAAACAAAGTGGTCTGTGTGTTAAGACTAATTTCTCTCACTCTTTTCATTTCTTCTCTTCCCCGTGTCCACCTCTCATCTTCTCCTCATCCTCTTTATTTTCTGTCGCCTCCCCAGGATCTAAACCTCAGCCCCAGCAGCCTCCCGACTCTCTCCTCCCGAGCCCTCACCCCAAGTCTCCAGTCTTTCGGACGGGCAGTGAGCCGGCACTGAGCCCCTCTGTCCCACGGAGATCTGCAGAGCTTCTGGCAGGTCAGTAACAGCTTCATTGTGTTCAGTATTATACGACATCCTATTGCGCATTAGCCCCTGCACAGTCAGTACCGATATAGTATATACATATCTACATAATACTGAATGTATAGCGCGTTGTTGTTGTCAAATAAATCAGAAATACTGTCCTAATGACAATAATAACAATAATAATAATAATCAGACATTTTATTTGTGCAGTACTGCGCAGTACATACAGCATGAATGGAATAAAGTGTGCTTCACAAGATGTGCAAAACAGACCGATACAAAAAGCAGAAACATTAAACAAAACAAAACAATAAAAACACAAGAAAACTATAAATAAATAATACATTTAGTACAGTATAAGCAAAGTAAGAAGAAAAGCGTTGTCGTTGCTGTTTTATCATCTTATTAGGTCCCAACAGCCACAGACATATCTCTGATTTGTTCGACTCCAATAATAAAGCTGTTCTGCATGCTAAGGGCCAATAAAAACCCTGTGGGGCTTTTGAAATTAGTCGGTCCAACCTGTAAGTGCACTCTGCTTATTTGCTTCTGCCATTGTTTGCATGTGAATAGGAAATTAAATTTAACCCTGTCCTCATGTGCTTTTACGCATTCTTTGGTTCTCAGTTTGATTTGATTCAAATGTATCCACAGAAGTAAATAAAAACCAGACTTTGGCCTTATGTCGTTCTCTGTCACAAGAATGAGATAAGAAATGTTTTTAATGACAGTATTGTTCACGTGTTTCCAGGCCAGCCCATCCGGGGCTCTGACAGCCAGCTATGTCCTAAACCGCCCCCCAAACCCAGCAAGGTCCCGCTGGCTCGACTGCCTCGCTCCCCCTGCCTTCAGCCACTGGCTCTCCCCTCCAGCTCCTCCAACCTCACAGACTCCTCCTCCACCTCCCCCAGGCTAACTGCACCCCACCTGGACTCCACATGTGTGGAAACTCCTGGTTCTACATGGAGGAGTGGAGGTAACTTTTATTTTTTAAATGCATCCACATGATTTAAAATAGGAGACAATACACAACTATTAATCCTGTGACTTGAAGTAAACTGATGTGATTTGATGTTATTCCTCAGCCACCACAGGCCCTCCCGTACCTCCAGTGAAACCCCTGAAGATTAAGCACCAGCTCCTGCCTGCAGACTCTCCTGCTGAACTGGTTCAGTATCCTGATTCAGAAGCAATAGCAGGATGGACTGAACGCCTGCAGCCGAGCCCTGCAGACCAGAGGTCCTGCAGCCCGCTGCAGTGGGAGGAATCAAATTCACAGAACGCCTTCACAGACAACGCCCTCGAACCTTCACTCTGCAGCTACGTGGAGCGACTGAGGAGAGAGGGGGAGGGAGGGAGAGAGCTGGAGGAGGAGGGGGAAGAGAAGGGAGCCAGGAGGGAGGAGAGGACTGACAGAAGCTTCCTATCCAATCATGCCATCGCTGCCTTAGAAAACACCAGCGAGGAAGAGGAGGAGGAGGAAGACAAGAGGCGGGATAGAGAGAGGAATGCTTTCCAGCGGCCGGTCGTGGAGACGGAGTCGACCTTCCGGCCGGCAGAGTTTGGATCTCGACTTCTACCGCCGGAAAACAAACCGCTGGAGATGGTTGTTCTGAAGAGAGCGAAGGAGCTGCTGCTCAGCCACAATCACCACAGTATAGCCAGACACCTGCTGATGGCCGACTGCCAGGTACACACACACATGAACACACACACTAATGAACGGATTAGATGGAAAAAGAAGATAATATAAATTTTATATTTTATACTGGTGAATTTTAGGGGATAATTTAGATGGATTGTAATATAATTAATCAATTATTTTTATTAATAGGAATTGACAGCCATTAATGTAGTTCCTCTCTACGTGATATGCAGAGAGATACTCGGAGTGACTTCAGAGCTTAAAGGTCAGATGGGCGTTGTCCTCACGTCTGGAGCTGGTGACGTGCCACACGTCCGACAGCTGAGCTGGACCTGATGGAAAGGTACAATTGTAATAGCACATCTGTACACACTCAAACACCCACAGCAGCCACAGATGTTTCATCACAGACACTTTTTATTAACGCCCCACTACTGTAGCTGAGGTCATCATTTCCAGGAAGTTCCCCATCCCCATAAAAAAACTCATTTACAAACTTCAAGCTCACAATTAACAGACACTTTCTTTCCACAACACCATTCTTGTGTTTGTAATGCTAAACGTGAACTAATACCCAGCAAGGCGCTAAGCTTAGCTTAGCATAAAGACAGGAAGCCTGGCTCTGTCCAAAGGTAGTCACATATTTACTAAATGTTCCTTTAACTTTAAACCACCTGCAGATCAATGTAGAGTCACAAGAATGGACTTAAAGGAATAAGAAAGAATATATTTATGTTAACATTCTGTTGTTACAATTTTGTGTATTTTTTTGGGAAATATGGAACTTTCAGCTCTAAAATGTTTTAATATTAAGGCATTTAGTAAGCCAAAAGGGTTGGAAACCACTGGTTTAACCCAAAGCTGGTACACCAGCCTGCAACAAACACTGAAATGACTCAGTAGTGATTCATAACCTGCTGATTCATTGTAAAACCGATCCTGTTTGAGACCTGCCCTGTAATGAAAATAAATCAGTCACTTCTGTTCTGTGAAACCAACCAGAATAGCGACTAAAAAGAATCAGATTAGAGACGCTGCCATTGGTTGGGGGTGTAATAACACCGCTCCTCGTCTCACAGGCACCACACCATTGGCGATAGGCGTTGCTGTGGATATTCTGGGATTGTACAGGCAGCGTAGGAGCCGGGCGTCCACCTTGAAATCGCATCATCCTGGTGGCGTTGGAGCTCAAGGACACGGTGGGCCGCCTGTTCGCTTCACGGCCCTGATGAAAGCTTCTGGACGCATGCCCGCAGGTAACACA
>NW_023339674.1:4667689-4679224 GCF_004916995.1 Morone saxatilis
ACACACACACACACAGAAAGGTGTACTTAAAATAACAAAATACTGAGATAATTAGTGTTAAGGATTCTACCTCTGGTAACGTTAGAAAGCTTAAAAATGGTTTGATGGGAGTTTGAGAAAATTTTTTGTTCGTTGTTCTCTCAACAGATCAGTCGTTTAGAGAACATGGACGACTCTGCGAAGGAATACACACAGACCCGCCATCACCTACGAGAAAACACTCAAAACCTTTCTACAAGAATCTGTATGAGGCACAGGTACTGAACACACACACACACACACACACACACACACACACACACACTGCAGTCATAGATTAAATCACATCACTTCAACATATTGATCCAAGGACTATTACTGATTGTCAGGGAGTCTAAAACTCTATCTGCCCTTAAATCCACGTACTTGTCAAATCCACCAGAGATTTTAATGTATTTTGGTCAGACAGTAAAAAATTACATATAATTCCTGTCTGGGGACAAAAATCTCAAACTATCTAAACTGTGTGTTAACGTATATCATGAAAAAAACCCTTAATATAAACTGAGGATTGCTTAAATCTATTTATTTTGCTCACAGATCAGATGTTTTAAATATACCTCCAACCCCTTCATTATTAATGTGAAAGCAGTAACTTTGAAGAATTTTGAGCATTTTGGTCCTCTGACCTTTTTCCCCCATTTTCCCTTTATTTAACCAGGTAAAAGTGTTGTTGAGATTTAAATATCCTTTTTAAGAGACAACAAAATATGCACACAACATAAACAATGTAAAGACAACTGTCACACATTATAAAAAGATGTTTAAAAAAGTTTCCAAAACTATCAAAATGAAGTGAAAACAGTAAATTTAGAAGCAAAGGAAAGTCTAATATCCCCAAAATATAATAAGCATGAGTGCAGAATTATAATAAAGTAATAATTATAATGTTTCAGAAATTATTCAGAGCAATTTTCTAAGTGTGTCAGTCAAAGCTAAGAGATAAAATAAATTAAAAACCTTTCTGCTTCATTTTAAATCCGCTGACCTCCCTCCTCTTCCTCCTGCAGCTTCCTCTCCTCCAGTTGTCTGCGTCCCCCTCCTGCTGCCCCTCCTCACTTTGATGGAGCGTCCGTCAAACACTCCAGAGGGGGCGGAGCTCTGGGAGACCAGCGACCAGGGCTGCGACATTATGCTGCGCCACCTTGAGGCTGCACGTGACATCGCACACAACTCGCAGAGCTACACGGCCAACGCACAGAAGATCTTACAAGGTTGAAAACCCCAAAAATACATGTTTTCATCTCAGTTTTTGTCTCTAAATGTTTTTCAGTATCGTAAAGTTGCTTTCTATGTTTCTGTCTCCAGAGTTCCAGTGCGATGACGACCTGCTGGAGGTGTTTAAAACAGACTTTCAGCTGCGGCTGCTGTGGGGAAGCCGTGGAGCTTCAGTCAACCAATCAGACCGCTATAACAAATTCAACCTCATCCTTATTGCGTTGTCACGGAAACTGGAGCCGCCACCCAAAACACAAACCTTAATCTGACTTCACCTAAGCATCAACTCTACCACATACGGAAAAGGCTTCAGTACAACATCAGGTGGATCAGAAACCAGCTCCGAAGAGAAACAGACTGTAACGAGGAAGAGACGAGCTGCCGTCACTGTGGAGGTAGTCTGAGGTAGAGGAGTTCAAGATCAAACCTCACACACAAACTCTGCTCACCTGCAGCTGACTTTTTATTTTATTTTACATCAGTTAAAGAACGAATCTGTCTTTATTGTTGTGTGTGTCAGGGGCTCATAACATCAGTATCCAGTAAAACAATGTAAATCTGCAACTTGTTTAAATCACCTACAGCCTAAAATATATCATACACACAACTATGTGACTTGTATAAATACATGTAAAAATACACACACATACAAACAGAATCTGAAACATACATGTAAGAGGACCTACAAAAAGACAACCTTTTAGGAACTGAGATAAACAGCTCTAAGCATCGCCACAATCTGAAATATAACGTCTTATAAAATGAGAAAGCAGCGCTCCAAAAACCTTAAAAAACATCTCAATACTAAGTTTACCATTTTATTTCCTTAAACAGACACGTTTCTGCAGTCCAGAAACTGTAGTCCTAAAGAGGATAGAGATCATCCCTGTAGGTGTTCTGACCTTTACTACATGTTGACTCTATTTAACACAATTCTGTTTAAGCATGTCCTTTAATATAAAAATCACCAACATTGGACAGACTGTACATTGTTAATACAGATACTGTATGTCCAATTTTTTTATCAATTATGTTCTACTCAAAGATACTGAGATCCAGCAGCCACAGGTCACCAAAACTCCTTAATGTTTTGATGACAAAAATCCCCTAAAAAATTGTGAAACTGCCCTTTTTAAAATGATAAATAAAATAAAATTTGTGTGAGAACGGAGCCGACAGGAGAGGCTTAAAAGGCTCTTGTTTTATTTCTATACTGACATTCCAGTTAATCGAGACCATGTTTCTTCAACAAGAGTAAAAGGAGAAAAATAGCAAATAGCTCTAAATTCTGTACAAAGTACACTAAGAGGAAAATGTACTTTCTTAGTCAGCGTCTGCACATATTGTCTAGATAGAAATAATAAATATATTTAACAGTTGAATGAGTGATTAAGAGTCCAACCTGGGCTTTTGATACAAAACCACCTGACCACTTTGTTGCTTATTTATCAAGCAAAAAATAGTCTACAGCTCAAATATATCGTATTTTTCCTTTCCCAATACCAATTCCTATACCTGAAGTCTGCGTATTGGCTAATACAGAGTACCGGTTCAATACGAATCATGCCTTTGCCATTTGGAATTTCTCTAAACACAAGTTCACTTGATATTGATAGCGATGTTCCCACAAGGTGTTTTTTTCCCCAATTCATTGGATGGAAAAAGGTCAACAGTAAATCCTTTTACTTACAAACGGAGCAGAAAATCTGACTTCTTCTTTCTGTACATGTGTAAATGTAGCTACTTTTCTTCCAGGGATTCTCTTGACAGATGAAAATATTTTTGTTTCTGCATAAACGTGAATGAATTGATTAAAAAACTGAAATATGTTAAAGCGTGAGAGTAAAGTTGTACATATTTGAAATATTAGCATGTTAATAATTGACTGTACATATTTTCTGTAGAAGACTGACTGTAAGGAAAAAATGTGGCTGATTTTAATGTTTATATTATGAACTACTGTAAGATTGAATAAATATGGTGTACAATCTGTGTAATATACTGAATATGCTGTGATATCACATCCTGGTTGAAAACTTAAAAACTGAACACAAAGAACATGTCTAACGGTTTGTGTGATGTTGACACTATTATAGAGTTATTTCACTCTTGAATTCATAAAAACTATTAAGCTAAACGTCCCATCTGGTTAAAAGTCACAGCTGAATTTAAAATCATCAGAGAAAACAAACCCACTTTTCATTGCTGCTTATTTTATTAGAACAATATCTTGGAAGAAGAAAACAAAAAAAAGCATTTTGTTCACAATGTGTCCGACAACATTCAAAGTAAAAAGATGTGCACAACAATATGGAAAGGAAGTACTGCCATTGGTTATTACAACATATACAACATGGTAAAAACACACATTTACATGGATGTTAATATCCTGCAGAATCACTTGTACCTGCTGTTGATTTCATTTACTGTGATTGGATGTTGATGCTGATTAAAAAGAAAGGCTTTTCATCTGGAGTTAAACAGCTGAAGAGAATCTGTACATGGTCGGTTTCCCGCGGGACAAACGTGATGGTCGGAGTTTAAAAAGAAGAGGAATGTAGAACAAGTCGTCGTGTTTTTGCCGAGTGGTAAACAGCACCACGCTCACAGTAGTTGGCAGGTTTTTAATGTACAAGAACTTAATGCTAACTTTATCATATTTAGCATCTCAAAGCTGATTTGTTATGTATTTTTGCATAATATTCAGAATTACAGCACAGTGGCTTTTATAATACACAGCTCACAGTTTTTATGTTTTAATGCTAACAAAAATTAACCGTTAATGGGACTTTTGGTTAAGTTTCAAAGCTGCTGCGTTACCAGTCATCGTGTATTCTTTGATTAAAAAGGGACAGTGCACTCCAAACGAAGTGAAGAAATTTAAGGGTAAAAATTAAACATTTGGAGCGTCTGTTTGAGAGTTCGTAAAAATGCCTTGCAAGCGTCCTCACAGCAACATAAACACTAACTTATCAGGACACAGAGGTGGCTTCTGTATATCACTGCCTTTATCTTTGTCACATCAGAGGATGATAATCTCCACTACGAATAGCTCTTGTATGCCTGAGTGCGCGTTTACAATTACAAGCAGGGTTTAGTGCTAAAGCTGGTATTATTATTATTTTTTATTATTTAACAAAAATGCTCACTGGTTCGAGCTTCTCATATGATTTGCTGCCTCTCTGTTTTACATCATTAATGGAATATCTTTGGGTTTTTGACTGAACGAAACTAGCATTGGAAGACATTGCCTTGGGCTCTTACAACTTTTAATAGGCATTATTCATTATTAATTTCTTTTAACATTTTATAGACTAAACATTCAAAAATAATAAATCGATATCGAAGAACAATTTGCAGCCCAAATTGCTTTATAACGGTAGGACCAAAACAATCTATGCAACACTTGACTGCACATATCTTATATCATAGTTTAGTTTTTAAATGTAGCCATGATATCATATATGTGCGCGAAACAAAAAGCACTGATGGATCTGCCAGCTAGCCTGGCTCTGTCCAAAGGTAACAAAATCTGCGTCTTCTTTGCTTAATCTGCAAAACGTGTAAAAATGACGGCTGTGGAGAGCGATTTTCTCTCAATATCAGACAGTTTTTTCCGATGCAAACTCGCAGGCGGGAGAGGAAACGTGGAGTAGTGTGAGTGAGAGTTCAAGTAACAACACCTACAGCATCATTCTGTACATTTCACAGCTTCATCGAAGAAACACAGATTTACAACGAAGGCGTTGCCATCTGATGTTTAGATCGACCAAAGCAGAATCATTAGTGGCATTTTTGTCTTAAATAGCATCAAAAGGAAGTCAAACTTTACTTCAGATGTGTAGTTTTGTTAGTCTATTGAAGAGATACAGTGAATGGTTAAAAAAGAAAATCACCAGAGAGATGAATGAATTCAAAGAATCTAGAAAATCATGCAAAGAAAGTTGGTCAATGCTCGTCAAGAGTTACAAAAAGAGTATAAAAACCATCAGGAAGAGAGAATTACTAGAGCTTGTTTTTTTTGTTTTCTCGCTGCTACGCAGTGGTCATTCATAAAGTTCACACCTCCTTCAGCAGACAACACAGACTTTCATTCATTCACTCATTCATTTACTCATCCATTTATTCAGATTCAAATGCTGTAGTACTTCAGGGCAAAGTGCATCAGTTCAATTCAAACCTTGTTGTCTCTCATGAAGAGTGTCGATCAAACAAACCTAAACAATCACCATGGAAACACATTCAGTATGACATAAAAGATGTTAATATGTACAAATCATTCAATGGTAAAAAACATCACACATGTAACACAGGCACATGTACACACATTTACATGTTAACCTGTATGGAAGACCAAACACCCAGAAACAGACACGGTTTTTGAACTGTTTGGCTTTCCATAGATGTGCGAACATGTGTGCGTGTGTCGTCACATTCACTAATAAAACTGATTAAATGGGGGGGAAAAAAGGTTTCAAGGAGATGTGGGTCCCCGAGAAGGCGGGGCTGAACCCAGGTGGCTGATGTAGTCAGGCGGACGAGCAGACACATCCAGATATGTGTGTAAGTGTGGAACAATCCCTCCACGGTAAAACGACATGAAGTTTTAAGGCAGAGTCCTAGACACCGGAGCTCCTCTTGATGTTTGGTGTTATTAAAAAGTGTCCCAGTTCTGCTCGAGCTGAGCTGTGGTTCGGTGAGGGAAGGCTCCCATCTGCTGGTCGACTGGTGGAGTTACAACCCCCGTAGGAAAAAGAGAGGAAAGGTGGGAAAAGAAAGGCGGTAGAGAGGTCCTGTATTCACCTGATAGTCCTGCTATCTAAGAGCAGCTCTGATTCCATCCAGCTGCTGTTTGGAAGATATTTAACGCAAACAGAAATCATTCACATGCTGGACTTCCATTCAAACGTCACAATGGCATTCAACATACAACTCGGCCAAAAGTTACACACACACACGCACACTTTTATAAAGTTGCAGTTAAAGTCATGGATGAAACATTCGATCATGTTTGGGACACATTTAGGACACGTTAAGGACATGCGGCTGTATGAGGGTGAAGGCAGGCATGAGGAGCAGAGTGGCACAGGCAGGCAGGCAGACATCACCAACAGAGCACAGATTATGATGATTATGATTACAGGGATGAGTTGGAGAAGTGCAGCACTGACTTTGTTAGTGGCAGCAAATACTGCGAACACAACTGACCCTTAACAAACAAACCCTGACGTTCTTCTGAACTTTAAATTAATGATTTCCCCTCATGAGGAGCTGGACCAGAAGTCTGGGAGAAAAGTTTGATTTAGAGAATATGGCAAGTGGAAATATTTTAATATTTTCCAAAAAATATTTAAGGATAACCAGCATGTGGGGAAAAAATTGTAAATTGAAAAATCCTCACTACAGAGCGAAGGTGCCATTTTATTTTAACTCGAGGGTCCATTCCTGAACTTCAAATAGCCGTTTGACCAAGAAATAGCTCATCACAAGGTTCACTTACTTGATATTTCCCGAAGCTTTCAGCCACATCTCGTAGCTTTCTTCAGCAGAAGAAGTTGCTCAGTTGCCATGTCATCGTTTGTGATGAGAATTTCTTGTCAAAATGCTATTTTATAGTTTGTAGAGCCTGTTCATTTAAGTGAAAAAGGCTAAAAAAAAAGCTACCAAAAGAAGCTTGAATGGTAGCCACTACAAACACCTTTGAGAAACTTTTCCTCCAACACTTTGACCAGCACCTACAGAGGATATTTAATTCATGAATGGCAAACTATCCTGTTAAAGCACACAGCAGGCAGTGAATCAGTGAGGTGGGGAGATGCTCCTGTCCTTCATTAAAGGCTAAAATCACACTAAGTTAGAGAGAAAAACCTGCTGTTGTACCTGCTCTCTCTGAGCTGAGTACACGTGTATCTTTTACCTCCAGTGAGTGGCGTCATAGCAGTTGCTGTTAAATGGCCTATTTAGACCTGGTACTAACATGCATCTTGGGTGATCCGATCACAAGAGGACAGCTCTGAGTACAGGTGTGAATGCATTAAGACACATTAAGGTGTCATTTCTAAGACTACATTCAGAGGTGGTCTGGGCCGCATGTGACCACATTCTTTTAGCATTGTGTCCTGGGCCACATCGAAGGACCGCCTACTCAACTGACACACTTAACACGCTGTCTGGTTTCCATTTGCTTCACTGTAATGCAAATTAACTGTTTGGGTACTCTTACCTCCAAGAGAAGCAGCAGATGTGTGTGAACACTGAGAAACTAATAACTGCAATATACTCCTAATCACCCTTTTCTTTAGAGTTGTTGAGTAAGGAGAAACTTTCTAAAGCTTAGATATAAAATCCCACAGCCACCTCAGAGTGTCTCTCCTGGAGGGCTGATGATGTGGCACTGAACTAAAAAACAAACGAAGTCTTCATATTGAACAGCCAAGAGGAGAGTAATAATGGGTTACAGCCCTATAGTGTTTATTTGTGGCCACACAAGACGCATCTTAATGCCAGGTGTGAACTAACTTCCTTTGAGCTACCCACTTGTAACTGTATCACCAGAGACGCATGTTAATATCAGGTCTAAACAGGGTCAGAGGTAAAAAAAAACAAGGTTACATGCTAGAATGTTTTCACCCACAGAGAGTAGAACATCAGCAGGTTATTTCTCCTGATGTGATGTTCCCCTAAACAAGGCTGTTAAAGATATATTAGCCACCACAGAAGTCCCATCTTTTAAGACCCTACAGACCGGGAAGCAGCAAGTTGCAGCTTCTGTTTATTTCAGTAAAAAGTCTGGCAGTAGCTTGTGGCTGCTGTCCCGATGAATGAGCACAAATGTTCTTGTTTTCTTGCCACTGCTGCAGAAGTTTTACTTGGTAAAACGTCAGCGAAGAAGCAGAGAAAACAACTGTGTGATTCTACTGCAGCAGTTGTCACTTTCCGGTCTGAAAAGGTCTTCACAGGCTGCTTCACCACCAGGAGGAAAAGTGTATAAACTCCTGCATTTCAGGGTGGGACTTCTCTACTTATGACCCTCCCTTCTTCCTCTAGTGTCCCAGAATGCTTTACTGATTATGGATATGGGAGCATGCACACATTCAAACCTGCCATGTTATCTCTCTTTCCCTCTCTACCTCTCTCTTTCCCCCTCATCACTCTCTTCCTTCGTCCCCACCCCCACCACCAATAATCAGCAATCAGCGTGAGCCCTCCACCAGCCAATCAAATCGCCCGGCCACCCTGCAGCCCTCAGGAACCTGCAGTCACATAGAGGAGAGAGCCAGTTACTAAAAGACACCAAGAACACACACACATACAAACATGATTGAGGTTGAGAAGGTAGGTTTTGTGTTCAGGAGAGACTGCCAATTCACTGGGATTTAAAGGAGAATTCAGGTTTTCCATCGGGGGTGAGGACAATTCACATTCAGAGTGGAAAAAAAGGAAGAAGATATTCTGCTTCTGTCTGTTTATGCCATTAGCGGTCAGAGCTGCTGGGACAATCCTTCTCTCTTTTTTTATCTTTAAGAAGACTACAGGCTTGTGGCCATGTAACATACTAACTTTTCATGGAGTTGTCAAGATGTTTCACTCGGTCTGGACTGAATGACAGTCTGACCAACATCACTGTCTCTACAAGTCTGAGACACAAGATGGATTTAAGACAGGCGTCTTAAACTCAAACTGGCTTGGGGCCACTGCTGGTACTGTCATCTCATCACTTGAATGTTCAAGTGCTTTAAGAAAGCACAATATTCTGAAAATATTTCCATTATTAACATCATACTTAACAGAATATGCAAACAACAGTTTCTATACGTTTTTATATCATCTTTAACCATTTTTGCAGGTACCTTTGCTATTAATTTGCATCAAATAAATTACATATTTAAAAATAGAATGGTGTTTTTATCCAAGGCTTTCATATATGCAGTACAGAATAAAACTAAAAGCCCAACATGTTGTAGATGGATTGAAACTGAATTGTCCTCAAATCCAGTGCTCAGTTTTGTGATGTTATGCAGAAACAATACAGCAGCAGGTTCATGAACCTTTGTTACATTTGGCAGCCTCCCCTTTAAACACATTTTACCAGTAACTATGTAAGAGCTGGCAGTAGCAACGTGTTCCAGTTAGCTGTTCTCTGCATACAGTCAGTGTATTTGGGTGCCATGATTCTGCAACCTTGTTTGTCCTACAAGGTGTTGGCTGCAATAATCACGCTTCAAACGTGACTATATTGAGATGGATGATGTTACTGTTAAAAACACCTGCAGAAGAGGATTAAACCATCATGGATATCAATGGAAACTAATGCTCAGAGTTGCTTTTAATCAGTGACTCAAACAATGACCATGAACAGTCAGTTAATGAGTGAAAGAGAACATCAAATACATAATTTGTCAGTAAGAACTATAAGAATTATTCTTACCGCCTCATTTAACTGCAGTGAAACCGTTTTCATACTGCACATCCTAACATATTCCTAACTTTACCTCCTAACTTGAAGTTTCTAAAGCTTAAAGAGTTACAGCTTGCTATATTTGATATTTTCTTTTTGTTAGAGAATATCATTAAAAAGACCAAACCCAACAAAGAATTGATCCTGCTAACCAAAATATAACATAAAATTGTAATGTTCTTCCTAAGGGTCTTTATGCAGATCATTATTTGCTATGTTTTGTCTTGTGACCCCTAAACTCAAGTCACTGCACAAGAGCACAAAAAGCATATTGGTTACAGCTGAAAATAGTCTCCAAAAAATGCATTACTTTTAACAGTTTCAGCAATTTTTGCTAAAACCTACAGTGACCAGCTGTTTTAGTGAAGGTTGAGTCTTTTTTTAAAATTAAACTATATATTTGTGACCTGTTTTTAAAGATTTACTTGGAGACCGACAGCTTAAGGAACTCCAAAAGTATTCAGAAACTTGGTTTGCTGGTTGATAATAAAGAAAAATACAGAATCAAATCAGCTTTACTCTTTGAAATGTCCATCTATGCTCTGAAAGTACACACTGCATCAAAAAGACTAAACTCCTGTAACAATGTTCAGTATGAAAACGGTCCCTCTAACAAGGCTGAAACCTTTATTAAAATAATTCAATCTTTAGTGTGATGGCACAAGTAACACAGAAAAATAATTGTGCAGGTACACACGCGCGCACACACACACACACTGCAATCAGACAGAAATAACAAAAGATGAAATCAGAACATCTTCAAATTATGTCGACACATGAATCCAAAGAGCTTAAAATCAGGGAGCTTTAAACGTCTCCAGTTTAAAAACATCAAAATAATTAACAAGTAAAAATAAAAATAAATTTCTAATATATTACATTAAACAATCTTAAACACTTTGATCGAAGTGGTGTAGCCTTGATGCTGGGCTCAAAACAGCAGTAGAGACATCTTTCTCACGCACATACATACACACACGCGCAGAGAGACCTCATATACAAACCACTCAAACACCATCAAATAGGATTTTCCTATTTGCCTTTGTGCTCAAACACTCACCTCTGAAACATCAGTCCCACAGATGTGAGAGCGAGATGAGGATGAATGATTACGGGGTTAGAGGAATAAACAGGAGGAGGATGGGGAGAAAATCAGAAAAGGGAAACACATGAATGTCCATGCAGGTGTGCAGATGCTGTCTTTTTTCCTTTTTGTAGTGTTATTTTGAGGGACAGAGAGAGCAGGGGTGGAGAGGATGACAGACGGATGAGAGGACAGTGTAGCTTCAGATGTAAGTGACAGCACCTTTGCTGTTTTTCTCCATGGTGATTTCTACGTAGGAGGTGGGGACGTAGCCCTCCTCGCCGCTCTGCTTCCTCGCCCTCGTCCAGCCGTCGCCTTTATCCTCCTCGATGATGTATAGCACCTGCAATGGAAGAAAATATGTTAGTCGGATCAATTCATTGCTGTTACTGTCTGCACACGGCCTTATTATTTTAAAATGTGTAAGAAAACACGAATATAAAAAGGTCCAGTGTGTAACATTCAGGAGGATCTATTGGCAGAAATTGAATATAATATTAGCCCAGAAGAGACAAACCAAACACTGGCTCTAGATAGGGCCTTTTATGTTTCTCTCCTATTGCAATCTGCAATCTGACCACTAGATGCCACTAAATTCTACACACTGGTCCTTTAACAAAATGAGAAACAAGCATTACCTCGTCTTCTGCCATCACCAGCGTCCCCTCGTTCTGACCTAGGAGTCAAAGAAACCACAGTCACATTAAACACACACCAAGGTTAGCTTAAAGGTGGT
>NW_023339674.1:4679251-4694037 GCF_004916995.1 Morone saxatilis
GTGAATTTTGTTTTCATGACATATTGTCTTTACAATAATCATGAATAACGTCTTATTTAAGAATATTCAACTATAGGATCATCAAAAATGCTGATCAGGGCTAAAGAATATCAGGTGTTGTGACTTTTGGTGGACACGGTTTCTGAACAATTTATGGGAACTGATCATGTTGCAGCTAAAATAACTGCGTTCCTATCACGTTAAATTGTCAGTAAACAACCCTGCAGTGTCTCTACAAGCGTCCATCACTGTCTTTATGTCAGACACATCTGAAGTTTCACAGTTGCTAACTATAACAATGGTAGCCATATTAAGCAGCAACATGCTACTGTTAACTTCGGTTTTACTATGAACCACCCGGCTTAGAAAACCAAAAATCAACAGTTTGTTTGATGTTTTTTAGATGACAATTTACCACATCACACCCTAATAACACAAGACTGAAGCTCTTTCTAATAGTTTGGTTGGATTTGTATTATAGCTGCGTCACTTTTCCTTCCAGCTCTGTTCTGTTATTTACTGAATCCTTGTTACTGTCTGACACTGTGGAGATTTCTAACACCTTAAGCTGTCTGTCCTCACCATCGAAGGAGTAGAGCGCTTTGCAGTGTCCGATGACAGGCAGCGGGTCGTCGTCGTCAAATTCGTCGTCAAACTCGTGCGGGTCGGGGGTCGGGTTTCCGGGCTTTGGAGGGCCCGCGCGGCGGTGAGGTGTGTGATGCTCCTGGCTGGTGTCATCTGTGTAACTGCCCTCAGGACTGATGGGAAACAGGAAGCAGGAGTGAGTTTTTGCATGACTAGAATACATCACTGCTTCTTGTTTATATATATATATATATATATATATATTAGCGAAGCGCAGCGAACAGTAAATTTCTCCCATGACGAGAATACTTTAACAGGAATATTAACGCTGAACCAGTTTAGAGAATGTCACGTGCAACTCTGGATTATTAAATATAAAAACAATAAGCTTCATATTTGTGTGGATCATTTTACCTCTAAAGTCCATTAGAATGTGAGTTGAACTACTTTACAGTCATCATAATAAAGCTTATTCATTGTAATATAGATTTATTTTGATAACTTCATTTCATATAAATTAATATAATTTTACCGGTTTTAAAAAGGTGAAATTAAGCAATAACATGCAGAATTTTATGCAGAATAATGCTTTAATTTAATGGATTTGTAATTTTAGAATAATTTCCTAATTACACCATAGGAAGCTTTCTGCAAATAACTATGTAATCTGGTGCTAATTATAGGGGAAAGGCTCAACCAAAAGTTATTAATTCATTTATTATTGAATGCCAATTTCACATTTTTAAATGTTTAGCTGATCTGCTGTGCACTGAAGAAGTCTGAAGTCTAATTAATTTATGTAATTGAAAGAGCACCAACTGAACTCTATTTCCCTACAATCAGTAAAACATTTACATAGGATTATAGAAAACTTCCTAGGAAATTACTCAAAACGTACAGACTTTACAAAGTAAGGAATTACCTAATTTGTATTTGTTCACTGGTGTGACAAACAAACATTTAAACACACAAGCATAAATAAATCCTCTATTTTATACAAACACACAAGGATTACATCACTGCAAAGACTCCTTACTGAACTGATTCACTTACTCTTTACAAGTCATTCATAAATAAATAATGTTAAAATATCTGCCCGAACATCTTTATCTCACTGTGTGACTGTTTACCTCTCTCTGCCTTGAGGAGTGTGATGGTGGTTGTCAGCGCTGTGTCTTCTGTCCCCCCTGGAGCTCTGCTTTCCCTCCACCTCAGATAACCAAGTCTGTCAACACAGAGAGAGAGAGAGAGAAAGAGTTCATATTACAGTTAGTATCCACACAGAGTATCTTCTTTACGGAGCTGGTCAGGAGATGGAGCCAAAAGACGTATACATCAAGAGTTGAGATAATATACTACTTTAGTCCCAGGTAGGAGAAAAAGATGAGACTTTTTTTACTACCTAACCTTCTTTTCCTTCCCTTACCCTAAAACACCTTTTTATTGGGTTTTATGGTCAATTGATTTCATTGGATCATAGATTTTAGAATATGACTGATATTTAAGGGAGAGGGGGGTACAGTACGTCATAAACAACACCATTATTCTATACATTCTAACTTGATATACATTTAACATGTGACGGATTAAGATTAGATTAGCTGCCATTTAGGATTGAAGAAACATGTTAACATTTAGAAAAGACGATAGTGATAGTGATAGTGATAGCAAGACTTTTTCACTGCCTTCCCAAAACTCACGAAGGGGAGCACTAACATTGTTCCACAGCAGCCACACAGACGAGGCTGCCTGCAGATGTGATTGTTGTTTATCAGCCTTGTGTGCACAGGCATCGGCCAATGCCAGTGGCAATTAATCGGCCCATCTATACCTAGGTTTTACAGTCATGTGTTACTTTGGTAATTTATATCCAACTCTTCTGTCCTTCATACCTCGTTTTTGTGGATTTCCGAGCGTAGCTTCTCCATGTTACATATGGTCTCTGATATTTTAGGCTGCAGGCTAATGGGGTCTCCCATCTGTGGGTTTTTCTCATACACATCCTTCATCTTGTTCAGGGCGTCTCTGAAAGACACAAACAAACATGCACTGGAGTTAATGGGATGGATTAATGATAATAAGCAGTGAGAAACAACATAAGCACATTTATATTGTGCTACAGCTTCTCCATGGTGAGCCGTTACGCCGTCCTGTGCAGACAGCTTGACTGATTGAAATAATATAATTGTCTAATTATTCAGATTTTTCTGGATAAGTGATGATGCTTTGGCCTGGGCTAAGAATTGTGGGTAAGGCCCTACCTCTGATCCATCTCTTTCTGGAGCTCTTTGCTGAGCTCGTCAATCCTCTGCTGCAACCTCTTCCTCCTCTGTTCGGGGGGTAAGTGGCTGAAATCCTCCAAAGATGGGGCCTGATGGTAAAAAACACAAACACACACATATCTTAAACTAAATATTAATTCAGAATGAAGTAAGTCATGTGGAAGAGTGATCCTGTTAAAATATAACAGGCGGACTAAAGATTAATCTAAATACGTTCTCTGAGGTGTGGAGAGGTCTAAAGCTGCCCCCACTGGTCAACACACTTTCTATAAAACAAAGACTTGAAAATAAGCAGCTAAAATCAAACTTAACTTAAATGAAGTAAGGTTAATAAAAGGCAAATTTTATCAATATTTTTGCTTCTGAAGTGTCCCAGTGTCAGTACGAGTAGCTGATATTAAAATGAAGGAAAATGAACTAAAACGGAAGCTAAAACTATTTATATTTATGTGGATTTAACGCAGCTTTAGTTTGTAAAAAGAATATTATAAATGGAAACAGAAGGCAGGAAATCTATTTGAACTAGAAGCTAACGTTACTATCACTACTGGGTTTATATATTGGACACTATGGGAAGTCCTACATGGTGAGGATACGTGCACAAGCACCTACACTGCTCGATCTTCTTGTAACTACTCTATACAGACACACACTCTCTCACTTACCGTCTTTACTGACCACTGACGCATTAACCATTACAGTAAAAAGAGACAAACAACATGGGATGCTGGTTAGTTTTCAGTATATCAAATAGCCAACATGCCAGTTTGTCAGCAAGAAAACCAGTCAGACTGATGTGTGTTCCCAGTGTGGCCAGAAGGTAAATCAAAAGTGGATCATCACACACCAAAAGGCTAGTTTAAATGTTCTCACATAGTTTGTGTTCATTAAACAACAGTTGGCTTTGTTATTTAATGGACACGATGTATTGAATATATGTACTCGACTGCTGATGTGCAAAGATTCACAATTGATTTTATTTCCTGCTTTCATCAGCAACCAGTGAGGTATTCTTGTAAAGGGAGGCAGCACTTATATTTTTCTTTGGCCTAAAACTACAAACTTTCAATTAATAAAAAATAATACAATTGTGATGTTTTTGTTGATTAAAAATAGGAAGAAAATTAGGATAAACATCTGGACTGAAACAAACATAATCTGAGACAGTCTACCTACACATAGTTAATAGAGTATTTGTAACATTTCATTTAAGCCCAAAAAAGATCAGTTAGAGTTTGTTCATGAATTGTAGGGCTGCACAATTAATCAAAATATTATCAAAATCACAATATGGCCATCAGCCCCAATGAATGTTCACATATACTCTCTAGACAATCTGTTAAACCAGACAAAGCGAAACAATTGAAATGTTACAAATACTGATCTGTAGGCGGACTATCCGAATAAAGTGTTACCTAGAAGTACCCTGTGGAGCTCTTGACCAGTAGTAGTAAAAGTGTTTTGTTTGTATTGTGCAGATAATATTCCTGCTGCCGGTTTCATGCAGTTACACTTATTGACAGTTGGTGGCAGTAATGTGCCAATAAGTGTAACAGTGCACCTCTAAAGGCAGTCAGAGGAAGACTGAGCGAGCAAACATAGAGGATAACAACTCAGGATTTTAAATTATAGCTTCTGATTACTTTCATTATGGATTAATCTGCAGATTAAAGTATTTTCTTGACTGTTTTGTCTTTACAGAGTCAGAAAACAGCAAAAAATGTTTGACCCACAGTCCAAAACTCAAAGATATATAGTTTACTATCATATACAACAAAGAAAGACAGCAAATGTGAGAAGCTGTAATGAGAAAAATTACTAAAATGATCAATTATCAAAATAGTTAGCAATCAAAGTCAGCCAACTTATCGATTTATCGATGCAGTTCTGATTAAACTATGCAAATATTTAATGAACTCAACATGATTGTTAGGCCTCAAGGATACACACAATGCATTTTGGTAGGAAGCACTGAATATATTTGTGTTTGATTACAAGAAAACTCCACAGGACATTTTAACTGACTTTCCATGTCGGGAATACATCCCTCTAAATAAGCAGTGAGTATCGTTTCAGTAGTAAAACTGACAGTCAGGCAGCCTGTTGGTCCGCCTGTTCTTCTGAGGGCCACTTGACAGATTAAACCACATTGAACAGGAGCCAATCACAGATGGTCCTGACAGTACTGACGGTAGAAAAAGGCAATCCAAGCATTGGCTTGGCACTGAGACCGGCTGTTATTTACAAGTTTGTGTTAAAACTGTCTGAAAGCAGAACGCTTCAGAGCATACTGACACTGTTAGCTGAGCCTCTGCAACGCACATACACACACAGAGATCACTGCAAACTCGGGCCAGACCAACATCAAAGCAACACACCTGATGTTGGTAACACATTTTCCCACACAACACTGCAACCAGAAAGCCAAAAACCCTCCACACACACCATCAATCACCAAGGGTCCTCCATGTTGTGATTGGAGCAAAAATCTGTCTCATAAATGAAAAAGAGATAATAAAAATAAAAATCACACAAAATCAAAAGAAACAGAAGGAATAAGAAAGAGAAACAAAACAACAAAGACAGATACAGAAAAAAGAGAGAGACAGTACAACAAGGTGTCTGCAAGTTTCAGCAAGCCAAAATTAAAGTTTTAAAAATATAAACACACTACTGTTAAAACATAAAAAAACATGTTAAAAATCAAAAAATACTATTTAAAGTCATTAAAAGCTCAAGAGTTAAATTGAACTTTTCTACTGTTTCTCCAGGAACTGCAGACACCCTGTAGAAGAAATGCAAAAACATCACTTCAACCTATCTTAAATCAAACCCTACTTCCTGTCTCACCCCTCTCCTTAGGCCCCGCAAATTCTGGGGGATTCTGGGTACTGTAGTCTTTATCTCAGAAAGATAGTGGCTCACTAGATCAGTGCTGAATCGGGATGTAGGAAAAATGTGAGAGGTGGGCCGGGGACGGGGATGGGAGGAGGTGGAGGAGGAGGAAGGTGGAGGAGGAGGAGAGGAGGAAGGGGACTGGTGGGGAGCAGGAAGAGAGGAGAAAGCCAGAGGTCAGGATGACACTTTCTATGTATTTGTGCTGTATTATGAAAAGTATTTCTTGGGGAGAGAGAGTCTGAAACAGAATTTATCATTAAACATTCCAGTTTACATGGATATCATTAACACGAGTCATAAAAGAGTCAGATCGCTTTGATGACTTCAAAAGGGACTCATTCAAGCTTCTTTAACCCATTTGCACCCAAAGACAAGTATGATGTGAAAAAATGCCATAACATTTGTTCTGATTTGTCTAAAGTCTTGAAATCTGGTACATACACACTTTGGGCAAGTATGTAACAGTACAAATTGGATAAAAGTGTAATTTTTCAAGTGATAAAAAAATGGGTTTTTGAAAAATTACAAAAAATGTTTATGAAATGTTTCCCATATGATTTTCTTTTGGCTACATATATGTACCAAACACTTGATTCTGCTCCTTGATACAGATACAGAATTTCTTATCATACTATATTTAGTCTTAGTCTCTTTAGGGTACAGGGAAATACTGTTTCTTCCTAAAATGGTAGAAAATGCCCTAGAATAAGCAATACAAATATAGATTGTGAAAAATGTGATTTTTATATATGACACAATAAATGAGGAAACTATTCGCTTGAGGGGCCTTCTCCATTAGTAATTTAAGTGTGTCTGTTTTCTTCTATTAAACCTGTTATATGTATTTCAGTCAGTAGTTATCTTAAAAAAGCAAGATTAATGTTGTACCTAAGCCCTTAAGAACACGAGGCTGTGAGGTGATGTTGGTGTTTTATTTTAAGGTTCTTTTAGTTGTTTTTTAAAGCCATACATGAGCAGGTGCCCCTGAATATCTCAAAACCTCTCTGCCCCTACTCCAACTCTAGGCCTCTTGGATCCTCAGAACAATTGTTTTGAACCGTTCCATGATCGAGGTTAGTGGGTAAGGGAGATCGTGCCTCTGGGTGGCAGCTCCAAAGATTTGGAATAGCCCTTATGACTTATTTAGCCAGAAATACTTCATATTATTGAGAAATACTTGAGATTTGAAGTCAGGTTTAAAATTTCAACTTCTACAGGACACGCCTGTGAAAATGTAGGGCGCCATGTGTTAAACAATTAAACTAATCCATATACACAAACACACACCCTTATTCATCACACAGGTTCCTGATACTGTGAGGCAGCTGATGACGTGAACATGAACCAACAGCAGATAGTTAATGATTAACCAACATGGTCTTTATGGCAAGGGACAAGGTCCAGGGAGTTTATCGTAGGAAAGATTGAAGAGTGTTGTTACAAAATCCGGAGACATGACAAAAAACTACAACTGAAGACAATATGAGAATACGACAGTGGTGCAGAGAAAGAAATAAAACATGAGAAAATATCGACAATCTGCAAATGTAAGTGTAAGAAAGTGTCTTTGCCAGAGGAACAAACTGTAGAAGGCAGGGATGGAGTAATTAGAATGACTGTGTGCAGGATGTGACTAATAATGCTGCAGGGCGGGGATTTTCTGTTCAGGCAGCAAACACTGGTGCTTTCTTAAATTATATTACTGAACAATGAATCAACTACCAGCAAAATTAAGAAACACTCAGTCATTGTTCTTTATAAAATGAAGAAGAAGGTACTTTCTTGGAATAGTGTATCTGTACTGTATTATGAAGAGCTTTCATATGCATTTCCATTCAGTCATAATGAATTATTGTCCATATATAAGTATATTGATACATAACATTTGCACTTATGAAACACTGTGAAGATTACAAGTATCCTATGAATGTTGATTAATGGCTTTCCAGCTAAATGTGTTTTTATGAGCAGTTGTAATAAAATTATTTGTTTTTTTCCAATTTTGTCTCAGATATATTTTCTTAGAACATAAAAAAATATGCCAATAGAGTATAATTGCCACTTGTTTGCAAATAAGTTAACCTTTAACCTATTTCAGGATCTTTTCTTGTTTAAGTATTTGCAAACCAAATTTTGTAGAATGACTTTACTACTGTAAAGTGATGACGCTTGAGTCAATGATTCCCAGAAAGAGGTTTAATCACACACACTCCAATTATTCGTTTTTGTTGTTTTAGGAGAATATCTGTCGAGACACAACAATGACATAATGTTGTTGGCTTAGATGATAAAGTGTTTACTTTGGAGTCAGAGTTTTTATAGTTTATTTTCTGGCAAGCACCCCTCACTTCTTGTACCTTTGGTTTCTTCCCGAACAGCCACAGCTTGTTCTTGGTTCTGCTCATAGGGTGTTTCGGGTCGGATCGTGGCCCCGGAGTGCTGTCTCTGTCTTTCTCTCCTTTGGGTGTGTTGCTGATGGTCCCGTCTGAACCCGTTCTGCTTAGATTCTGACTGAAGTCCTCGAAGGGGAAGTCGCCTGGAGGTTCAAAGCCTGACTTGAATGACTCTACGACGATGGCTGAATCCTGGGAAGAAGGGAAGATAAAATTAGATGGACAGGTGAGTGGTGGGAGATTCGTTTTGTCAGGACAGTGTTATTACAGTACAACCGTCCTCTACTACATACCTTTCTTTCGTTGACAGCTTTGGCAGCAGAAACCATTCCTTCTAGACATTTGGAGACGATGGGAATGACTCTCCGCTCGGCCTCAGCAAAGCTCCGGTACGTCTCTCCGAGCTTCACTGTCCGACGTTCATCCATGTCCTGCAGATTCTGTAACACAGAGCAGAGAAAATTATATTAACACTAGTAAAAAGACAAGTGGTGTGGAGCTCACGACACTTGGCAGTAAACAACCTGTCAGAGTTAGCAGATCTGCTCCCTGGGCTGATACCCAGTCAGTATATTAGTAATGGTGTACATGAGACAAGCTGCCAAGTTAAACATTTATTAGGGCACTTGCACATGTAACAACTCTTTCTCTAAACAATGGTTTTAGTGAGGAATGCCAAAGTATGCAACCTTCTGCCCTTTGGTAGGCGCTGTAGAGCACTCTACAACGAAACAACCACACACACAGGAACAGTTTCTTTCCACAGGCCAGCACTCTGATGAACAGCTCAGTCATATAGTGTCAGTTAACACTAAAATATCCACTTTCCACTCATAAATCTTGCACACTGTATATAGAAAAGTATAGTATACTTGTGTATAGTTCTGTGTTTATTTGTACCTAACTTTGTTCAACATTGAGAGCACCAAATTCAAAGTAAAATCTCTTGTAGAGTATGTGTACACATACTTGGCCAATAAAACTGGTTCTGATCCTAAAATAACAGGGAAAAGGTGAAGGTTTTAGTGCTGCTGGTACTCTTTAATCTATGAGACAATATGAAACAAAAGTCAGAAAAATAGGTTATTTGTTTGTTTTTTTAAATCACTCTTTAACCAAATCAACTGACCAGTGACTCTAATTCATATCCCTACAAGGCAATAACTTCATGTCATTTTTGGATGGATTCTAAAGTATAACATACCTTGAAGATGTGTGGTATGGCGTTGTTGAAATGTTTCCACTGCTCTGCGTTGAAGTTTTGTAGCTGAGCAGCGTACTCGTTCTTACTCTCGTCAGCCATGTGAGTCCGTAGGTAGAACTGGGATTTGGCCTGAACAAGTTACACCAATGCAAACATTAGAACCGCATTAGCTGAAGCCTCAACAACCTCTTGTCCGTCCAACATGACCACACAAGAAAAATTGCACACATAATGGTACTTAGACCCATTCTGAAGAACAAAATGAGACTGCAGCTAAAAAGCAATGCTTAGGAAAAACAGAATATTAAGCACTTTCCCTTAAAAGGATGGAAAGTCATGTTTTAATAGGTGTCACATGAGTTCAACAGCACAAACAACACATAGACACAATGCTCCTGATTCTGCTGCCCTGAACACTGTTAACAAATTAAGATTTTACTAAAACTTCTTGCTTTAGGGTAAACACCTCCTGTAGTTATTCTGTTAAAGACGGTTACATAGACAGTACCTCATCTGAAAACAAGGCTTACTGGGCTTCTTTTACCTCTATTTGGAAATGTTTATTTTCCTTCAAGCTTTAACTTAATCCACAGTCTAAATATACAGTAAATGTGGGGAGAATAGAGCTACGGTATAATTTCATAGGCATCAATTATACACTGCTAACTTTAAGTAAAACAAAAATACTAGGTATGATGAAGTAAGTTATTCTGTTATTGAATTGTGGAACTTTAAAAACGCATTTTAATGTCAAAAGACAAAATAACTGTGTTTATTGTCTCCTCTATAAAGTTAGGGTTCATCCAATAATTTACTGTCTGGAGTCGTCTGCTCAGTATAGATTAAAACTAAGCATGATGGTACTGTCACTGATAAAAAAAAAAAAAGGAGAAGTAGAGGACAGTTTATCACACCGGCTTACAGATGAACAAATGTTTGACAGTGGGTGTGTTGTGTTACCTTCTCCACCTCTGATTTGGTGGCGTTGATGTCATTATCTAATCGATCGTAGGTAATCTGGGATTTTTCTGCTTCTTTACACTCTCTCTCAAACTTCCTTTTACTCTGAAAAAAGAGACAAAGAAAAAGAGAAAAGACACCGTGTTAAATAAAAAATAATATACTGTATAACGTCTTCAATATAAATCACTGTCTCTATTTCCTGTCACTTTCAATGAGTTCCCAGTTAATAAAACTACAAAAATATGTGAATGGGATATTAAAAAAAAAGGGGAAAAAAAGTCAACAAGGGAGATGAATCAGACAGAAAGAGATAGTTTACTTCCTGCCAGCACCATCTGGGTCACATTAGTAGAGGAGGAAACACAGTGAATAGCTGAGACATTACAATCCAGTCACTAAGTAGTCACTATTAAAGTCACGCAGACCACACACTGAAACCGAAACACTCCCCATCAGATGTGCCAGAGTAAAGTAACTCAATTAATAGACTACAGGCCAAAAAATGTGACTGAATATGTATTATTTATAAATTTAACAAGCAGCAATTTTTCAGCTCTTATGGAATTGTGGTGATTAATTATAAGTCTGCTAATGAGCGGGCCGTTATAAAATAACTCAGCAAATGCAATTGAATGACCTCAGAAGTGAACAAATGGAATCTCTCTCTGGGGCCTTTTAAGAGCCAAAAAGAAGGTTGTCAAGGGCCAAATGTGGCACATGGGCTTTTGCTTTGGATTGATTCGGGAGGGGCTGGTCCACATAGAGGCCTGTGTGTGTGTGTGTGGTGGTTGTGTGGTGTGTGTGTGTTTCCTGGTCCTGGCCCCTGTCCCTGGTCCCCATGGACTGGGACGTTTGCCAAGCAGAAGAAAAGGACAATGCTGTCTTTCACAGTCAGAAACAAACATTCTAATATTATACTTTCTATTAATTTAGAACAGTACAGAGAGCATATCACACAAATTTTTATATAAAAACGTATACAAGTACAAGAAGTGCAATTGATGTCTCTTCACTAAACAATAGCAATGTGAGGAATTTTGAGGGGGGGGGGGTAGATCCCTATTTGTCCTGCAGTTACCTTTGTTAGCATTTCTTGCATTCCTCATGCAAACAAGTATGAGATGAGTACAGCTGGCTGCTGCTAACAGAGAATATTTACACTAAACACTTAATTCTTACTCTCCATCCCTCCTCCTCCTCCTCCTCCCCCCTCATTCCTCATTACATTGTTCATCTGTTTCCAGCAATGACCCAAATGCTGCTTGGGCTTCCTGCCTCCCCCTCCTGTTAGATGCTGCACACACACACACACCAAACACACACACAACACACCACACACACACACACAACACCCACACACACACAACACACACACACACACACACACACAACACACACAACCCACCACACCACACACACCATTTACACAGAAAATACACAAAAACAATGTATATAAGAACACACATCATATGCACAAAAACAAAATGACTGGACATACACAATAACAATCCACTGGAAAGAAAAGGGCAGAGTCTGCAGCCACAGATTTGCTAGTCTTGTGACTAAAGCATTGTTGACAGCGGAACTGAGACTTAACTGCACTGAAAACTAGTTACTTATTACAAAGGCCAGTCATCATGAAACGGTATGTTACAGTCGCATATTGTACAAATGTCATATCATATGTTTGATTTTCTCAGCTCAAGTTCTACTTATTCGTTTTTTCCACCATCAGCGGTTTGCGTTTGCTCAGTTGTCATGATGGAGATGGATCTGTTCACATGCGTTGATGACGATCACGTGATGTGGTTAAAAGTATAGAAAAGGCCAGTTGTCCTCGAGTTGGGACTGTTCTGTCAAACAACTATTACTTATTATCATATACTGAGCGTGCAGGTAAACGCATCTACCTCCATCACAACTGAGCAAAACTTTTTTGGCAAAGGCCAAGAATTAACTTTAATGCTTAAAAATGTATATAAATTTTTAAATATGTTTAAAATATAAGATCTAATATTTGTGACATGAAGGGATTTACCCTATGCCTTACTTTGCCTTTCACCACCATGCATTCATATGCTTTAGATTGATCAATTATGCACTCACATACGTAAGACAGTTTTTCGTTCTCTTAAATCAAAGACTTGGAAGCACAGATGGTTGACGAAAACTCAAAGTGGATTACCACGTCAGAAAACAATACTTTGTGTGGCAGGTAATAAGAAAACAAAAGAATACATCATTGTATGGAAGAGGTTAAGATCCTAACTCTGGTCCACAACATTATTAAACAACTACTGAATGGAATATATGTTTCTTTATTCTTCAACCAGCAAAGATCGGTGCTAAAAAGGCCCACTGCTAGCCCTAATAAAGCCAACATTAACAACTCTCCAGTCATGAGCTCACATTATTATGAATAAAGACTCACTTATCACTGAACACAAAAAAACCTTTCACTTTAGCATCAGAATGCAGCTTGTTGCCAGTGGGATTGTTTTCAATTAATATGCCAACATAAAAACAAGCAAAGCCATAACTGGGAACAACAGCCTTATATGTGTCAGAGAAATTTAATGTCATATTTGACAAAACAAGAAGAGGGCGCTGTTCTTCCAAAGCACATGGATCTCAAGTTTTCAGCATTAATGGCATCAGCAGATGGTGGCAGAAGTAAAAGACAGATGGTTAACATCAAATCCAACATATTTATCCCCTTGTGAAAACCAAACAGAAAACAAATGCACATGAGACGACAGAGGATACTGAGGGAACGCAGCAAGAGGAAGTAACAGGTTTTCTGAGAAATGTGGTCTTAATTATCAATAGATGAACTGAAAATAAACCTTGTGTGCCACTTTTATTCAGCATGCAGAGAACAGTGAAGAATGAGCTTGTTAGTGTACTCACATGCTTCCTCTCAGATTTGAGGTCTTGGCTGTACCTCATCAGCTCTCCATACACCTTTTGAGACATCTCCTCCGCCACCACCTCCCTCTGACCAGCAAAGTCGTTGAGTTCATTCAGTATGGAGTAGAAGGACAGACATGATGTGAACCTGCACAACAGACACACATTAAATATGTGATTAAGACTGCACGCAACATGCTTCCTTCCTAGTCTGATCCCAGATGTTCTGCAGTCAGTCCATTAAAAGTTTCTCCTGCATCGTTTTAGCTTTTTATTAGTGACTGAATTAAGTGCACATCTTCAAATTTAAGATGTTCTTTTGGTAAAATGACTCTTTTTCTACTCATTTTTCACTAAAATTCAAACGCGCAACAAAATGTTTCCCTCCCTGCAGAGGTTGAAAATAAAAAAAGGATTCAAATAAGCATTGCGGCTATTTTCTTATGTGTTTCTGAATCAATTTAAGAATGAATTGTTGTGTGTTGTTTGTGACTTAATAGTTTCTCATTCATTGCTAAAGTAAGTTGAACCCTAACATGCTTCACATTTTTTTGCAGTGAACTATGAATAGACTGTATACTTCTCTTCTTTTACAGTTCAGTCAAACAGTAACCTTCATTAAGATAACTTCACTTAACTACAATGTGGAACCTATCAGTCAGTTAAGCTGACTAAAAATATGTGGGAATGGTGTGGCACACAGGACTGGACTGCACTGGAGTAAGAGAGTGAAAACAGAGTTTTTTTTATTGAGAAATTGAGAGATTCCCAAAAGATTCTCACCCCCGAAGTACAAGTGGATCAACTCCTCAGTGTGTGTGACAGTAACAATAAAAAATGTGATTCATAAATGAGTAGATTATTTTACACATAGATCTTAAACTTATGTGTAGAATCAGTAATGACTGTGGCTAAAAATACCAAATTGCCAACAAGGATTATTTTTATTCAAACTTTGTTATTTTACTGTCTGTGGCTCATGAAATCTCTTTACAATGTTGTTATACACTGAACCACATTTAGCAGAAACAGTGTCAACAGTCACCTGCTTCAGTGAGGACAATGGATCTACCAAATTGTATTAAAAACACATCAAGTTCTCCAAATTAAAATGTGCTTTATGAATAAAGTGATATTTTAAAACACTTGCTCAGTGCACTGTTGTCATTTGACCAATTAAACTGCAGACAGACAGAATGTGCACAACCACAACAAACCCGGTGTCTGGATCCAACAAATGAACAGTCAGATATTGTTTCCAGCCCCAGAAGGATAAAAATAAAGCGTCTAGCAGGCCTTATCCGTTCAGTGTTCAGACGTCTAAAAAGTAAAAGCAAAAAGCATAAAGACTGAGGCAAAATAGAAAAAAAAAAATCATCTAAGTTTACTCACCTCGGCTCCTCATCTTTAGAGCGTTTTGGACAGTATTTCTTCACCAAGTTCCTGATATGAAAGAGAGAGAGAAGCAGACACAGGTAAAAAATACTGTCTGATATTTTAAGCCTGGAAGAGAGACGGGCGCACACAAAAGAGGCAGGCAGTCAGACAGGC
>NW_023339674.1:4694137-4695019 GCF_004916995.1 Morone saxatilis
TTTTGCTCTATGTCCAGCCTCTCCTTGACAAACTTTGCGTAGCGCTCAAGAAAGTCGATCCCCCATTGAGTGTGTTTGTCCAGATTATCAAACTGGTCCTGAAGATGAAAGAGGAAGAGAAGAAAATATGGAGAACATTAATTAAGATCAACGCCTCTGTAGTTGCAAAACAATGAAAAAAAAAAAAAAAAGAGTGAACAAAAAGTGAGAATGGAGGTGCTTTGCAGAATGGAAAACTTTCTTTATCTTTCCGACACGTGGGGTTAAAATTCAGGGTTACATGACTCAGCAATCTGTCTGCCTGAATGTAAGTCTGTTCTTATTCACACAAATAAAATACACATGTCCTCCTGCCAGTGACTCAGCGGTAAGAGTGGTTTCTTTGTCTGCTGTATATACATATACACACACGTCTCACACATCATCATACCAGATTTAAACCCACACATTTAGCACAGACTGTAATCCAGATTAAAGCTGCAGATTCAATTCATGCGTAAGTAACATTACAAGGAGCCAAAGTCATGATCAATATGAGGATGAGGAATTGCAAAGATGGAAAATGAGCTTCGCCAATCAAGTTCATGATCCAAAGAAATTATATTTGAATGCCAAAAGATAATAAAAACTATTTTCTCTCTCTCCACATTCACAATTTTTCTCTCTCATCCCTCCTTCATTCCACTTCATCATCGGGTAATTCTCATTTCGACTACTAATATTATTGTAGTGATAGCATCATGACATTCTGTGATGCATGATAGGTGATGTCAACGAGACGTCTCTACCCTGTTTGTGTCAGTTTGTGTGTGTTTCTTTAGCATAGATAGACCGGAAACAATGGCTCTGCCCAACTGGAAAAACACAATCATTTACAGCCCC
>NW_023339674.1:4695083-4715527 GCF_004916995.1 Morone saxatilis
CACACACACACACACAGGTTAAAGCAGCTGGTTTGTTGTCAGATGTCTATTTGTACTGACAATAAACATTTCCTCCCACTTGCCACCATGTTCTGTGTGTCTGTTCTAGACAGATTTGCAGTCGGATTTAGAGATTTTAGAGTTTAGGGTAAATTATCAGTATTATCTGATTTATTGCATAATTTATTCATTGTTCAAAGCTTCACAAGGTGAGATTCATGTAGAAATGCACAAGTCTTAACATTACTTAGTTACCCCCTTGCTAAGTGTACATTTTACATATTATGGACCAAACAACTAATCGATTAATGGAGAAAATGATCAGACAGATTATTCGATAATAAAAACAACCTGTCCAAACTCTATTGTTAAATGCAATGAATCACATCTTGCCACTTGCACTTTGCTTGACCTAATTAGTCCAATACAGTGCACAATTTATTATCTTTATTTCTTATTGATTTCTCTCACGTTATCAGCGGCCATCGAGACCTGTTCTTAAAAGTCCATATTGGTGCATTAAAGGACTCTTTACATCTGAGATTTTATTGCTGTACAGCTATCTTTTTAATACAAGAAATTACCAATTTGATACTTATCATTTTACAGTATTTATATGTGCAGCTTGATGCCCTCTTGATTTTCAACAACATGCTCATCTGTGCATTGCTGTCTTGCAGCCAACTATCAGTGGTCACATGTTCAAGCGGATTTGGACACAGTGTCCGAGTTATGAAGGTGCACAAAACACAGCGATAACTTAACAAAACTCTCCAGCAAGTTTCAAGTTTCTGAATGATATTCATAGTAGCTTGTTGGCTGTAACATAAGTGTGCACATTGTATAGTGAATGCCAAATGTCTGTACTTTATGGGGATTATAATGTAAAATAATATGATCTCAAGGACAGACTGAATATCACTGCAGTGTCCTCTCAAGAATAGGACAGTGGGTTTTATCAGGCCTAACACAAATTAGACTTTTCTTAAACCTTTATTTATTCAGGGTAGGTTCACAGGACTTGAATGCTCTTTTTTCGCCAGCACTCTCTGCTGGGCGGGTTTCAGACATAGAGCAAACACCATCTTATCTGTTGCCCACTGTGGTTGCTGCTGGTAATATAAGGGCTTTGTTTAAGGACACCACAATGGTGGTAAGAAGGGAGGGGCAGGTGCTGCTACTTTGCTTCTTAACCCTGAATACTCCAGCCATACTGGAGATCAATTCTGTATGTTCCCACTTACAAGCCCACATACTGATCTTCGGACCAGTGCTGCTCACTGGGAGACAATAAAACGTTCAAAAATAAATCAGGAGTTGATATAAAGTTACAGAAAGTAAGTCCACTATGGGGTTTCTCAGCTTTTATATTTGACATATAAGAAACAGACCTCAATCTACAGTAAGTCAGCATTGTGACACACATGGTGCATCTTATGGTAAATCAACACCATGACTGTTTTGAACTACAGACACTTCTCAGTTAACACAGCACAATCCAAAGGTGGAGATAATCCATTAACGTATTATTTTTAACTGTGGACACTGAAATCATGATATCCAATAAGTGTGCTGCCCTAGCTACCACTCTGTATGCTCCTGTCTGCCTTTCTCTGTGTGTGTAACACAAACCAAGGCCTGGAATTGACCAAATAAGGGTCGCCAAGGGAAATACGAGACAGCTGACCTCCTTGTTTGATCAGTTATCATTTCTTCAAATACAAAGACAGCAGGCTGAAGTGCTGAGCAGCATTGTGCCTTCGGCCTTTAGTGACTTTATTGTGCATGAAGAGAGTGCGTGTGGAGAAAAACAACCGGTTTGTTTGGTGAGTAGATGAATAGTTCTGTCAAAAAGTGTGTTTTAGCAGAGCCATATCCCTCATACTTAACCCGAGGACAAGATCCCATGTGTAGCATGTGTTCTGCTGAAGTGCCCTTGAGCAAGACTCCCTACTGACACAGTTTGAGTCTCAAAGGCATTTTGGTCCAGTTGCTATTGACTTTGTTTCTGTGACACTGATTAATACTGTGTTATACTCATCAGAAATTGGCAAAATGTAGCCTGGTAGATATTGGTTATCGAAAAGTATAAGTTTAAAAAATCCAATAACGACA
The DNA here is from genome assembly GCF_004916995.1 of Morone saxatilis. NCBI lineage: Eukaryota > Metazoa > Chordata > Actinopteri > Moronidae > Morone > Morone saxatilis. The sequence goes on from NW_023339674.1 coordinate 4,697,199, forward strand.
CATAAACAGATGGATTTTCTTTTAAACATCAACATAACAACACATAAAATGAACTAACCATTTTGATATGTTCGTTTGATATGTTCTAATTTTGGCCAAGCTCAAGAGCAAATCTGCCCTCAACTCAGGGTTGAAAATGCCCCTGAAAATTAAGAATGAAAATTCATATTTTCTTTGGAGAAACAATAGACCAATCAGTCTTTAGTAGGGGAGATTAATCTTCATAATCTACACTGGCACCTTGCTACACTCATAAAAAATAGCGTTGGAAATGGCAACGAGCGTGGATGAGGTCGTAAGTACACACGCAGAAAGTGCACTAAAGTGAACTAATTTGAAATTCAATTTGATTACCAGTCTAATATTTTCCTGTTTGTGCAACCACTGTACATTGAGGTCCACCATAAGTGATTCATTGAAACTTGGAGTCATATTTCCACTGTGATCTGGAGGGGAACATTTGACTGATTCACAAACCCAAAACAAGAGAGCGCCTGCAGTCAAAAAGCAGCCGTCAGTCCAAGAACAGGCTGAATAAATGAAACCACTGAGACAAACAAAAGGACCCCAGCATGTTAAAACAAACCAGTGACGGGATGAAACATGGTCTGGCAGAGTAAACAGCATCCATCGGTCGCTACGAGGCCAAAGGCGGTTTTTATCAGGGAAAAAAAGTTGAAAAAGATCTCAGTGGTGCAAGCAAGCGCCACGTGTCTAGCTGTCAGTTTCAAGCATATTTTGTAGTTCAAACACAAAGCCGAAAAAGATGCAGCCAAGATGCGACAAACAGACAGACAGCAACAAAAGATAAGCAGCTGCTCTGCAGGATGTAACAAGGAAAAATATCAGAATGGCTGTTTTTTGTTCTTGCATTATCAACTGCATCCTGCTGATCCGTTTCCTCGGGTAAATGGCTACCAGCCTGGGCCTGCCAGCATGCCTGTCCACCCTCCTTTTAGCCAGTGTGTCTGTGGTTGCGTCAGCCTGTGTGACGGCGTCTATGAATAAGTAATAGAGTATGAGCTCATCCTGTAGTTTGTGGCAAGCTGAGCACAGACTGGCTCACTGGGGAAATGACAACATCTTTGGGCTCCAGGTCTCTCGGCTCACAGGAAGAGTAGTAGGAGGATGAAAATAATGAGGATGGTTTCAGAATGACTGACTGAATCCGGTAACCCACGCTGCCGCAGCACCTGCATTATGGCTGATCCTTTCTATTCAAAGAGTCCACTCTGGTATAACATCATGAGACCAGTAGCTGCCTAATATTACGCAATAGCTAGGTCCGAGATGCCTGTGTACAATCAAGGTCTATAGATTAAAAATTGGTTTCTTCCTCTTTAGTCTTGGACCCAAATGTAACTTGTTAAATAAGCCTTGTGCCAAAATGTTTGTAGTTGGAAGTTTAATTAAGAAAAAAATAACCAAATAATCTACAATAATTAAGAAAAAAAACAAAACTTTTAAACATTTAAACTTAGCCGTTGTCCACGGCAGCATCCAGCAATCAAATCCAACTATCTACTTAGTTAATCACTTGGTTCACTCGGCTGTTCATTAACAAGAGCACATAGACATTTATGGGCCTAATAAATTAAACACTAACAATCTTTTTATGTACTAAATACATGACAATTAAAAATGATGAATATAGCTACATGTTTGGGTTCACCAGTTGGTCCAGCACTGTTTTATCACCATTTTTCAGAATAATTAGAAAGGAATAGTACAATATTAACACATACTGATTAAAGCTGCACGACATAGTAAAAGCATCATATTGCGATTATACTGACAGATGTTGCGATTCATGGTTATGTGGGAATGATTTAAGAAATCATTTTCTGTACGAAAAAAACATGTTTTCTTAAATCAGGAGAACAAGATTTTTAGACCAGGGCTCCTCTGCAGCACTACAGCACTTCATTATAATGCTGCTCTGTCACACACTTTACCTTGACACAAAACCTTACAGCTCCTGCGGTTTGCAGATTACTTCTGTGATTTGCATATTGCACTTGGTCATATTGCGATTTTGACAATATTTTGCTTAATTGTGCAGCCCCAATACTAAAACTAACAGACCTCATATATCAGCTGATCACCGATAACAGAAAGGTGCACCAATAGCCATCTTATCAGTAGCGGCAACACAACATCCTGTCACATAATCATCACATAATCGCAGGAAGGGATGCCTTCACAAACAAAACAATAACACCAGACCTTCCATCACAGCACATTTGGGTAGTTGTACAGTGTGTACAGTACAAGTATACATTGAAATATTTTACAATACAAAGTTTCCAAATAAATAAGACAATTAATTGCAATACAAATAAATAGGCATGCCCCTGAAAAGACTGGAATCAACAGCATTTTGTCAGTCAAATCTCTGCACTTTTGTTTTTAGCCATTGTGCACAGAGCAACAGCATGGCAGGCTGTAAACTTTACAAACCGAGTCTCAAAATGACCACAAACCATAAAGCTAGCTGTGATGGAAACAGAGGAGAGTGGTAGTTAATGGAGGGCAGCATGAAGCCAAACAGCGGGGAAGCGGCTGCTCCAACGTTTTCTGCTCCGGTTCTGACTGTAAGTGAAAGTCGGCTAAACCATTTTGGAACCAGATGGTTGTACAACCTCCTCTACCGCCGTCCTCTGTGACTGACTGTTGAGCAGAGACGCTCTGTGGGGGTGTTGAGATTGTACAACTGAACTGTGAGCAGGACGCACACTTTTACTTTCTCCGACTGTGTGGAAATCACATCACAGATGACGAAGAAACGCATTAAAACATGAGACTCATGTAGCTGCATTTCCACCGCAGGAACAGCTGATATAGGAGTTAAGTATGTAAAATAAACGAACACATGTTGAACACACGTCGAGTCAAGCAAAGCCCTATAAATCAACTTAATATACAAATATATATATATATTATTGTAATTAAGACCAACTCTGGAAATAAATTGGAATAACAGTTTATAATCCCTATTGAGGCTTTGACACCAAGCTCATGCTGATACTAATTAATACATCTAAAAACTCCTTATCAGAAATGATTTATGATATCATTTGGGCTCTAACTTTGGTAAGTACAATAACACTACCACCACTCTTATGTCGGCACATTCCTGATGGAACACAGGACACTGTTGCCGGTGAACAATATGTGTTTCCTTTCAAGATTTAAACCCGAAATGGGTCACAGGTCTATTTCTGCTGCTTTTCTTTCTGACAAAGCCACTGCCCTGCTTTAATGAGCTTTCGATCTCAGGGTGAGAGAATAAATTAGTAATTTAGCTTCCAGACGAGGAGAGCCGAGGACGCCCTCTCTTCTGTACACACTGATAACCAATCGGATGGCTAGACGGCCCCTTCCCACCCAATCGGAGAGGCAGACAGCCTGTGTGCGTTCCATGGGAGAAGGGTTAATTAGCATAGAAAATGCTGCTAGGACAAAGGACTAATTACGGAGGCATTCCAGAGCAGAGCAGAGCAGAGAGAGCAGGCAGAGCGCACACACACACACACACACGCAACACACACACCACACACACACACGACACACCCATCACACGCCACCCAACACGCACAAAACCTCACCCTCACACAGGAGAGACTGGGGTGGGAAGATGTGCAACTTGTCTGAAACACTGGCATCACTTTGAAAGACCCCCAGGCTCTGTCTGCACTGCCTGCGACCCTGTGTGTGTGTGTGTGTGTGTGGTGTGTGTGTGTGTTTACTGTGTCTATCTGCGTTCATCTTCCTCGAAAACAACCAAAAAAAGAAGGTCTCTTCCAAGAATGTGATGGGGGAAGAGGAGACAGGATATTTGTGTGTGTGTGTGTGTGTTGAAGGGGGAGTGTAAGGGAGGAGAAGAGTGGCATTTGGAGAGGGATTTTGAAAGGGGAGGTAAGAAAAACAAGAGCAAAGTAGGAAGAATATTGGACAGGAGAACAGGCCTGCATCGGTGTTTTGGTCTCAGTCTGCATATCAGCACTCAAATCCCTTGATTATATAACAATCTTAAAGTATTACAACGTTTGAGTAAACTGATTTGAATAGATCACAGACTGTAAACTAATGCTCTTTATGTAATTTTTAGATAATGTAAATCAATTACAGTTTATAGTGTTATTAGTATGCGTTATCTTGTTACAAACAAACTTTTTGTTTGTATATTTTGATACTGGGGTTAAAACAGTGAAATAATATTAAAATATATGAATACGGTGACATGATTTTTTCCCCTTACCATTTATACTGTGGTAACTATGCTTGTCTATCTCTATTAGACCATTGAAGAGCTGGTCAATAAAACGATTACATCAATTAAATGCATTCATATTTGTAAATCTGATATTCTATTTTCATTTTTTTTTATTATTTAAAATAGATTATACTGGTGTACAATAAAAGGTATTATCTGGGTTTTGGTTGGACAAAATAGGGCATTTTATCTGCACTATCTGAACTATGAGTTTATACCTGTGTATATTACAGACACACATACGCACACATGCTTTGCTTTTTCCTTGCTGAGAGCATCTGGATCTTAAAAGACTTGGATTTGTTGCTAAAAGGTTGTCTAATCGCCATCTATGGGCAAAACAGACAGGAGCACTGGCACGCTGTGGACTTCACCCCCCTCACTGCTCGGCAGGCAGGAGGAACAGCGAGCAGCTTCTTGAACTGGTTTACAAACGCTGTGCTCGAGGTTTTATCCTGAGCATTACTGTATTACAGAAAGCTTTCAACAGAGAGCCCTCCTATCCCATTAGCCTAATTCTGCATGTAGGAGGTTTGATAAATGCTCCAAGTGTTTAAGCACTGGCAGCACTTCACCTTCACTGCAGTTCCCCGGGATAAAAGCAACATAACAGCATTTAAAATGAACAAATATGACGTTAGACCCACTTCTAACCTGGATTAAAACCTAGCTAACCTGGGCTAACTTACTGTCAGTGACCATCTCAGAATAAAAGCCATAAACTGTTCTATTTGCTGGTAGGCTTTTGTTGTGAATAGTATATGCAGGAAGTTCATAACAGTTTCACAAAACTGATAATAAGCATCACAGGGAAAAAGTGCTGCTGAACAATGTGTGAAACAACAGAAAGAAGTGGCAATAGCTTGTACTTGCACTGCCTTTGATTGCTGTGTTACACTTACAATCTAGACACAGACCATTTAATTTCTTTGTAGCACTGTTAAATGGCTCGTGTCACTTTGAAAGGTCTCATAAGTGCTGATAGCCTGTTTTATAGCTGGTAAATGTTGCTAATTGGCACTGAATCTAACACAGCCCAACACTGTAGCACTGGTGGTAATTGAATTACTTCAGTGTTAAGATCAGTTTTAAACCAGCGGTTATATCTACAGCAGTGATTCTTAAGCTTTTTAAACACCTCATATCACCTCAGAATTAAAACAGAATACTACAGGAAATGCAAAATACATTTCAGCAATCTCATAGTTTAAGTATTTGAAATGTTGTAGTATTTTCATATTATTTTTTTAAATTTAATTTAAAATAAAAAAAGTATTTCAGAGATTCATCCACGCACGCCAAGTTTGAGAAGCAGTGATTGACAGCATGTAAACACACACACACAGATAGACACACACACCTCTATGACTCTCTTTGTTCTGCTTTGCGGGATCTACTTTCATGTTTCCCCTGCAGAAATAAAAACTGCTGCATGTCTGTGGCACTACTCAAACACAGCAGAAGAAATATGTGATTCATAGTGGCTCAAATTATAGATGATTTTAGTAGCTCAAAATGAATCAGAGTGAGTCTGAGGAATCGGCTCTGAGTCAGTGAGCTGCTTCACTCCTGCAGATAGCCACTATATGACTCCCATGTTTGGCTCCATCCACGTTGATCATTAAAACTTAATCATACTTCCTTTGGTTATGTGTGCATCCCAGAGTACACCAGTGGAGTCAGATGGGTTCCTGTGAGGTATTTCAGCTATTGTCAAATCAGGCGATACCTCTGTTTACCTCAGGTCAAACGGTTCAGTTAAGGAGAACAAATTAGTGTTTTTTCCTTTTATGTAATCAGCGGAGAGTCAGTTTCTCAGTCTGGGTATTGTTTACTGTTGATTTATTCAGTTGCATGATTGTCTCAAACAGAGTGCACTGATTTCCACCTCACCAACAGCTGTGCAGATGTTACAGATGAAACCGAGGAATATGTTTCAGATCACAGTCACAGATATTTTGTATCACCACAAAGTCAAAGCTAAGAAACAGTTTCAGAACTGAAAGTCTTGTATTATCATAATGTCTCTTGACAGACTCTCCACTGGAATGTGTGTGTATGTGTGTGTGTGCTTTCAGTTTCTAAAATGGGTGGACCAGTCAGGCTCTTTGTCCATTCACCCAGGAGGCGATTTAACAGGAACCGGTGTTCATTGTGTGCCAGCAAACACAGCTCAGGGGAAAACATCAAAAAAGACCAACTCTTTCCTAAAACCCAAAAGGAACGCAGAAGGAAAAAACATTGCAACTGCTAATAAATACCTTAAACACAGACATTTCAACACTGAAACTGAGTGGCAGCTGGAAAGTTGTAACAGATGTTTGGCTGCAAGTGTCAACCATGGTCAACTCCATGTTTTCCCTTTTGTAACTGGACTGAAACAGTGATGGCAAACATGCTGGCAACAGAAAAGGAGGTTTGTGTTTCTAAAAGAATACATTTGTGCCACTGAAACGATTTATCAGTTCGTTAATTAGTTGATTCAAAGAAGAAAAAAGGTCATCATCAAGAAAAGCCTTATTCTAGTTTGCTGTTTGCTGTTTGAAGCACCTTAAAGACATTGCCTTGAGCTTTAGGAAACTGTGATGGGCAGTTTTTCATAATTTAATTTTAAGACAATGTTTCATAGAAAGAAACCCTTAAAAAATATTTGCTACAGTCTTATTTACCAGTTTCTGGGATGCATCACTGTTTACCTTAAATGCGATACATATGTCTGTTTTGGAGAGTTTTTAACAAAACTATTCTGGCTGTGGGGTTCATTTTTTCCCAAGCCAGTGGCCCCTCTTTGAATGAGCACAGACAAGACCCATCAGGAGTTGGCTATGTCCAAGTTGGAGACAGGTCAGTCAAACATTAACCCAACCCTGCCACAGTGGACTCCGTTCCACTAAGTAACCACAACAGTGGGCCTATTATCGCTGCGGCAGTCATCCAGTGGGCATGGTTGAACTCATACACTGATATTTAGTAAAGAAAACAACCTTTATGACAATCCTGCAGTGCTGGTTCACAGTTCAAGTCATACATGCATGTATAGGAGGAGGACAAAAAAAGCGAAACGTCCCTTTAAAAAAAAGCTGCTGGCCTCTACAATGCGGCCATAAATCAGTGACAGTCACACTTTAACCAGTTAGTTAGTCAGTGCATAACAAGCTTTTTGCTGACTGACTGGAAAGAACGACACCTGGTTAGGAAGAAGGGAACAGACGAGGGATCGGTTAGAGAGACACACGCAGTGCACATATGTGTCATGTGCTGATAATAAACATGGATGACACTGACTCCATCATCTGACCTCCTTTACCACAATAAACACTCTGTTGCAGCAGCTAGCCATGCATACACACTGTCTGTCTCTCTGTCTGTCTTTCTTTCTGTCTGTCTCTCTGTCTGTCTTTCATGCAGACAGAACAATAAACAATGCTGTATATTTAGGCCAAAGTGCTTCATAATGTTGAAAGACGACAATACCTTACCTTTACCTTCTACTTAGCTCTAGCATCTTTGTATGTGTGAAATTTACACTAAAAAAACAGGTCATCTGCTTGGATTTGTAACATTTGATGGCAGTATTGGACAGAATACAGTCACCTTGATATTAAAATGTGGACAGGTTGCTGGTAACTGGGTTCAACTTCACAGTGAGATCTTAGCTTTTCCTTGGACAGACTACATTTGAGACGGAGACTAACTTTGCTTCAAATATGAAACTGCTCTGAGGTACATTGAGTGTCTTGTAGCAGCTGGAGGACAACTGTTGCCTTGGAAACATGAAAATCTTGGCTTGGATGCATGAAATTTGAATATTTTACTCCTCATAAAACAAAAGTTGGGGATTTTTCACTGTTAATTTTTGACACATGTAAAATACATACAAATATCTTTTTTGACATTTTAAAAATGCACTTTTATCAGAAGTGGTAGAATACAATGAAAGTTGCCTGTAAAGCGAAGTTGACACGTCATGTAGTTTGCATTTTACACTGGAAGAGCAGTGAACAGCTTCCTCATTGGTACACCTGCCTATTGGTCTACTCTGTTATTTTGCATCACAAGCCAAGAAACACATGTAAATGTGCAGAAGCATGAAATTCAACAAGATTAAAGCATAATGTGTAGCTTTGCACGAAATGACTCAAGAATCGCCTCTTCCTGTTTGCTCCAATGAAGGTTAATTGAGAAGAGCAGAAACGGCCCGCAATGTGTCAGGCCCATGAGGCAACGTTTAACCGCGCTAAAAACATTAAGGCCTTTAGTCAAGGGTATTATGCATGACAATCACGTTAAGTCTTCCAAGGATTTGCAGACAGCATAAATAACTGGTGAGGCAATGCTAGCCCACTGACAAAACTGAGGGCTTCAGTCGAGGCCATTCCCGCAATATTTACTACTGGGGAAAACAGACAGACAGACACACACACACACACCTGGGCACTCCTGTGTGTGGCTAGCTAGTCAGGTTTCATAGCAACCTGATCTCCTCTATTGTCTCGCTCTCCTGGCGCTTCACAAGCACACCCTGACAGACTGGTTGGGCAAGCAAGAGACGGAAAAGAGACAGATGATTGGATATCTATACAGATCCAGAAATAATCATGCCCTATCGAGCACAGGATACAACCCATTTTCAACACTTAACCACATTACCAACACATGCTTGCTCCATGACTGTCCTTGCATAACACATCTTCTTATGTCAGTTAAAAGTGTAACACGATGATATGATGATGTTAGGGGGAAATGTTGGCGTCAAATCATATTAATTCTTCAGATGGAGACAAGAAGTGAAGTTGTTGATCTCTCTGCTTTTGCAAAAGGAACTGCACACGGACCGTGAACTAACTTGGCTGACTTGTCTGTTGTATTGCAAGCATGCTAAGTTGCTTAGTTCAGCCCAGCCTGTCTCTTTCTTGTGAAGTCTCAACCGACCAACAAATCCACCTACTCAAAGGCAAATGTCTGTCTCTGTCCAATAATCAAATGCGAACACAATGATTCAACCTTGTCCCCTAACCTCGGCTTGCTCTGTGAAATCTGAGAGCTGTGAGTCTTTTCCAGTTTTTAACTACAAAATAGGATCAAACTGAGTGAGCCAACAAAAATGTAATACCAACAACAGACTGGAACATAAAGAAAATACAAACGGTTAACATGGTGAGAGTACTTGAATGAAACCGTTTAGTCCAGTGGTTGTCAAACTAGGGTCTGGGGACCAACAGGGGTCCTTGAATGGCCTATTAATTGTCAACTATTTTGATCGATGAATCATTTTTGAACGACAATTTTTGGTTTCAGCTCCTCAGTTGTGAATATTTTCTTGTTGTCTTTTATGTCTCTTATGTCTTCTATAATAGTAAATAAAATATCTTTGTTGGTCAGGCAAAAGAAGCAATTTGAAGTGATTACATTGTGCTTTTAGAAAATATGATGGGACATTGTCCCTTATTTTATGACATTTTATAGATCAAACAATTAAGGAAACAATTTCTCAATAATTACAATAATGATTAATCAACCCTTTATTTCAAGTAAATAATTAACTGATTTTATGTGGTAGCTTCAGTACGTACTAATACAGTGTCTCGAGAGTAATGCGTTTCACATGACTGCTGCGGTTATCTTAACTAATGAAAGAAAGCTACAAAAAGCTCAATACTCCCACATACTTCTCTCCTCTTTATTTGTAAATGTCAGACAGTGACTTTGATCAGGATCCATTAGCTTGTCTCAGCCTGAGTCTGACCCTCCTTGTCTCAACCCTGATCGTTTTGCGAGGTCAACCCTCTGACACCGAAGGTCGACTAGTGGATATCCTGGGTCACTATCTGATCTCAAAAGGGTGAAACAGAGGAAACCCTGTTGTTTTGGGCAGAATTGTGAGAGCTCTTTATGTAAAATAATCTTTTAACAAAAAGATGTGTTTCAGGATGGCACCAGTTCACAAAATCACCAGGTTTGAAAGGCTAAATACACACTAAGTACAATTTGAGCAGAGAAGTAAACTGTTGTTTTGCATGTGCTGGGTTGGTTTTAGTGAATATAGATGCTACTGTACCAAAATTACATATATACACTTATTATGGAGGTCTAGGGGTGTCAGCGTGTTGTAAATGTAACTCTAAAACTAGATTTTAAAACGCCAAAGCAATGGAAGAAAATCACCAGTTTCACTCCAGCTCATACACGTGCAACAATGCAGTTACAGTAACTGTATTTATTTCCAGATTAACTCCACATCGACCATTACACAACTATTTGAGTCAACGCACTGAATATATATAATAATACTCCATATAAACCCACAAGCACATACCTACAATGTGTTTGTTCTTTCAGTACAGGGTTAAAGACTAGGGATGCCCAATAAAACCCGGTTCTGAATTGGAGCTGGTTCTAAATGTGTACAAACCCCGAGTATTATCAAGGCTTGTTCTTTTATAGGTACTTGCCAATAAGTGTAATTTACTAAAACATCTGTTCAACAAGCATAAATGTGCAGAAAAGCAATCATATAAAGTGCTCTTCCCGTAGTCTCCCATCCACCACGGTGTATTTTAAACAAACATAGTGCATTCGTTGTAAACTTATAAAAAAGCTAAAACAAAAGCTGACTGTATGTAGTCAGTCAACTTAGCACAGTTTAGCGTAATTAGCTGCTTATCTTGAAATTCGGCAAATTCATACTGATGGGACGGGCCCCACTGCCAAACCAGCCCCTCCACCCCCTACCAGTGCCCGGCAGTGACTCTACAGTAGCAGAATGATGCGAATGTAGATTGATGACTGAGGAAGAGAATAAAATGCACTTAACTGCAAGAAAAAAAAGAACTGATAAGATTACAGATACCCGACCAACAAGAGTAGAAGTATTGCTACAATCCTGCCGATACCCATCCCTAGTAAAGAAGAAAGCAATAACAATGCATGTAGGTTAGCTTGGTTTTACTGAATTTGAATTCATTATATCCAAATCTTTATTTAATCTGATTAGGTTCAGCTTGCAGGCCACTAAAATGATTAAATCTGTTGGACATTAAAGCTGTATTCTACTTACTTTTGCACCATTTTCCTTTCTTAACAGCTACTTGATTCAAATAATGCAGGTCCTGAATCAGAACTCAGAAATAATAAATATACAAAGTATAGATAGGTTTCCATAAAATGTACTGGCTCGTTTAAATATAAATTTAACTATCTCAGCACACACACACACACACACACACACACAGAGAGAGAGATGCCTTATTTCAGCACAACCAGTTTCAGTGGTTGTCCACACCATTAACCACGGTGTTTCCTGTGTGTGTGTGTGTGTGTGTGTGTGTGTCCAATATGAAAGAACAGGATGTGATCATTACTGTATCTGTTCAACAATCCATTGAGCTGTGTCATCAGACCATATGTGCATGCCTGTGTATACACACACACACGCACACACACACACACACACACACGCAGCTCATTCATCTCAGAAAAAGCCACAGGATGCTTGATTTATCTTGCCGCTGACTCAAGTGCTCTAATCACAGTCGCCGGGGGGGGGAGGGGGTTTGGCATCAGGCTCCCAGCTGTGTGACTGTTGACCCTGACACCTTCTCCTCGCAGTGTCCATGCTGGTTAGTGCGGTTGACTGTGGGCTATGACACTTTGCTCTGGGTGCTGACAGCTGGCACTATTTTTAGGCAATGAACACATCACATCAGTTTTAGTCCATTCAGCGCTGACAATCGCACAAAAAAAAATAAAAAATTATCCATTTTCTTACATCTAAACTGACATCTTAACTTGTGACTAGCACGGCAACGGCACAAATCATTGCAACGTCCCAGCCAGGTCGAGGTGTGCTGGTTAAAGGAATACTTTTTGGGAAATACTACGCTTATTTGTTTTCTTGCCAAGTGTGCCAAACAGTTACAGATGCATAATAAACTAGACATATTGTACACGCTTATATAATGTATAAAAGTTTGTTACCTTGGACAGAGCCAGTTGTTTCTCCCTGTTTGCTAACCAGCAACTGGCTGTAGCTTCAAATGTAATGAAAATAAGTGTGTGGTATCTTCTATCATCTTCTCATTTAAATCTCTGCACGATAGCAGATAAGCATATTTCCCACAATGTCGACCTATTCCTTGAACATTAAAGTGAACACACTCTTAGATACAGTAAGCTTCCAATAGTTGGCAATTTAAAAAAGGACTATATGCCCCATAGATAGTTTTAAATCTGTTAATTGGGGGGGGAAAAATCCCTCAAGAGTGTCCCTTTATCCCTATGAAAAGTGACTCAGATTTAGAGTTAATGGAATATTCCCTACAATGTTCCCTTATAGCCAGCAGAAATCCCCCTTGCATCTTGCACTAACTCAAAAACTGCCTGCATTCAGTGGAAACATCTCCTCAGATAAGTCTTTACTACGGTATAAATAAGCATGTAGATTCAGAGAAATGCCCCTTTACTTCCCTGCGGGGAGAAACTGACTGCCCTCATCATGTGACATGCTGACAGAGAATCTCTGCAGTCTATGAGAAGGTTTTCATTTTTTTCCCCTGTTGTCTGCATTTAAAAACAACACATACTGGCCGGGACAGTGTGCTTCCCTGTGAATGTGTCTCATATCGATTAACCATTAACTCCACATCATATGACTAATATATGATAGGAGGCCAGAGCTTGGGTGTAGCACACCCACTACTGCTGTCATCAGCTCTACTAGTGTAGTTTTACACAGGGTTTGAGCCAGGCCAGTCTGGGAGCGGGTTAAAGGTCCAGCATGTGACATTCAGGAGGATCTAGTGGCAGAAAAGGGATTATAACATTCATAGGTATGTTCTCATTGGTGTATAATCACATAAAAATATGTTTTTGTTACAATAGAATGAGCCTTTTATATCTTCAGATGCCAAGGTTTAACCAAACACGGGCTCTAAATAGGGCCGTTGACATTTTCTGTGTGTTTCGTGGCCACAGTAGTTTCTACTTTGTGCTCATGTCAAAGGGGGTTATTGTTGCAATGGCTCAAACTACACATGGCTACCTTAACTAGCGTTAATATCAGTTACTGCTGGTTCAACAGTTCAGCGGCAGGCCTTCAAACATGAGCATGGACCCATAATGAGTGTTTCTGTTGCGTACTCGCGAGTACCAATTTGTAAACATTAAGAGGGTTTAAATGAACAATGGCAAGTCTAGACCAGGGACAACACAAAGTAGTGTTTGTTAAAGACTGCTTTGGGAGACAATGGTAGGTCACAAAGTGGGTTTAAATGAGTTCACAAATGACTGCAGAAATCTGAATCCTGTTTGAGACTATTGTTGTCATCTCACTGTGAAAGACCCCCCCTCCCAAAAAAAAACACTCTACAATTTATAGTTGGCTGATTCAAGTGCTGGAGACAAAACAAGTCTGTCAGGGAAAAAAAAGACTGAAAATATGTTTTCACCTTCCCAAAGAAAAGGACAACAAATCCTTTATTCTTCTGTCTTTAATTCAGAAAAAGACTTGTCTTTCCTTGTTTCTTATAAACAAGAAGGATAACCAACCAGCTGCGAGTCAGCCTGCTGCTCAGTGCGTTAACATCCTTTATTCTGCACTCTGACTACCTGACATATTACAGTTCGCTGTACCCACGGTAACCGGGGGGGTACAGTGTGCACTTCATGGACAGGTTACCTAGGTAACCAGAAACCCTCCATGCTGAGCAGCTAGTGAGTGTGTGTGTGTGTGCTGAAGGCAACACAGAGCAGTTTTATTGGGCTCTGAAACTTCACTGGCCAAATAAACAGCCTGGGAAAACTCCTCTGCTGCTAGAATTAACATTGTTTTCTCGTATACAAACAGGCCCGTGTGTCAGACAGGGAGGGAGAAAGAGAAAGGAAAGACGGGAGACAAGAGAGAGGGGAAGGGGGGGTGGGGCTGTCCCGGTAAAGCTTATCCAATGTATGTGCATAGACTGTATTTATGGTATGTGCACAGTGGCAAATTCCTGCCAGAAGCCAGTGTTTTCCCACACACACCCTTCATCAACCACAGCAGCAGAAAAATGCACCACAAATAGATTCAGCCGGCTGATAATGCAGCATCGTAAAATTTGCTTTTGTGTTACTTGTACACAATGCCAACTGCTACATCAGCACAAGGAGGTGGGGGACCTACACAAACCCTTGAGATGGTTCCTGGAAGCCCATAGTCAAAGGATGAATTGTAACCTTTAGGTCACAGTGCCTTGAGGACTAATACTATGCAGCTGGAGTTACTGGAGACTTCTAAGATTTCTAGATTTCATTCATGTACTTGATGAAGAAGTGAATTAAGGGTCAAACTGAGTAAGTGGTAAAACTATTAGTCTGATTTCTCAGCGGACCAACATCCAATTTAATCCAATTTAATCAACAACTATCTTGATAGTTACTCCATCATCTTTATACAGCAAAAATACCACCCATTAGTTGCTCTACAATGTGAGGATTTGCTGCTTTTCTCTGAATTATATAATTGTAAACTGAATACTTTTTGGTTTTGGTCTTTTGGCCAAACAAAAAAAAAAAGACAATGTCACATAGGGCTTTGTGATCACTCAAATTCACAAGAAAACGTCACTACTCTCTTAACTGCTGTGGTCAGAAGAGCTTTGATATCTTATAACGAGGTCACCGGTAAGAAAGCAGGAAGAAACATTGGTCTAATTTCCCCATTTAGCCTACTTACTTTAGCAAGGTGGCTCAGGGGTTAGCACTGTTGCCCGAGCCGGGCTCAATTCCCAGAGTCCTTGAAGTTTGCAATGTTCCTTCCTCTTCCTCCCCACCCCATCAAAATATTAAGTTAATTTCTCCAGGCAGTGAGCTGTCAGGCACTGGCTTACATCCCCAGGCCTACTGCTTCTAGTACTCAGGTTGGGTTAAATGCAGAGGACACATGTCCCTGTACATTGTACTGTGTATGATTGTGACAAAGCTGATTCAATGAAAAAGATTCTATTAGTTCACCAAAAAACATCTCAAATTAAAGAATGGATTTAAGTATAACCATGGGGTTTAACAAATGTTCTTCAATCATCCTAGTTATAAAGTTTCACATCCACCACTATGATACCCAGTTTAAAATCATCCCATATGTGGCTCCTGGGAGAAAACATTTTCAAACAGCAGCTCCACATCACTGAAGTCTATTTTAGGGTCTGTGACATTAAACCATTTTAAAACACAGCACATTTTATCTTGGTCTGTGGGAAACCCCAATATAAAAGTGTCTATGCTGGGGAATTCTGCCTAATCCTGAGGGGGGAAAGAGGGTTGTTGAGGGGGAGGATGATGAGGAGATGAAGAGTGTTGGCATAGGGATGAAGATGAAGGGAGAGGTGCAATTATCAACTTCACAATGGGATAAGAGAAGCTAATGGTCTATCGTCACATGGCAAACACACACAGACACACACACTGGTAGTTACACACACACACAAACAGGGAACAAAAAGGTTCTTGATTCATTCATGCTTGATTTATTCTGCATGCTTTAACACCGGTAGCTAAGGGAAGTAATGGTACAGAGAACCAGATGACTAAACGCGGAACTGAACCAGCAATCAGAGGATTGTGTTATCCCTGCGTCTCTCTGCCTGCTTTGAAGCCTGTATGTCTCCAAGTACTTTGGTTTTGTGTCCGTCCACAGAGCAGATAGCATCAGTGCAGCAGAGGTGAGCAGGTTTAGCAGGCACCTGATGTTTTTAGTACACAGCAGCCAAAGGACATCAGCTGGAGGACACCTTGCTCCTACGTCACCAACTCAAAAGACTGTTGCATGTTTACCACAGGGTCCGCAGCCAAGACCGAAAACTTATTAAATTATAATTAAATGGGTATGTTACAATAGGGAGTTAATGTAGGAGTGCATCTTTTTTGTTATTTATTTGCCCTTTTGTGCCAGGGCAACAAAGAAAACTACAAAGATAAGCACCTCTGCCTTTTTGCAGCTGAGTCCATTTCTTTTCGCATCCAAGATGTGAGACGCAGAGCTGAACACCGCTCACTGTCCGTGCTGCTGCACATGCATGAACTGAACATTATTTCTCTAATATATGAGTGGGAAATAACCAACACAGCACTTAGCCAGTGGGGAACTGATGAGACACCACATACAAACATGACCACTAATATCAGTGAATACCCAATTCACCAATGTTCGGCCAATATATTGGTACATTCCTAAGGTAATGTACCGCTAGCCTATGCCAAGTCATCATAATATCCTGATATCAATAATGACCAGGCAGAATTTCTGTTTTTTGCTGAATCCAGTTAATTCGACGCACCATCGCATTGATCATCGCAAATCATAAAAATCCAATATTTCGAGTTCTGCTCATTGATTTGCAACATCCTCCACAATAGCCTAATATGACCAGAGATATCACAGGTCCAGTGTGTAACATTTAGGAGTATCTATCATATCTATTTCTTTTCTAGCTGAAACATTTGGATGACCACAACCAATACATTTTTCAGGCCACTGTGGCCAGGGGCCCCTGTTTTTGGGGCGGCCTTTACTCAGGCGATGGAGAAGAAGGAAAGCAAGGAGGAGAGGAACGAGAGGAGGGAGGAGGAGGAGGTGTTTGTCGGGCCAGACAGTCAGTCAGGAGGCCGATCCCAGCGCAGTTTAGGAGATCTGAGCGGGGAAAACTGCGCCACTACGGGAGAATCCATACGGGGAATCCGCAATGAATGGAACGAGCTCTGGTACGTCAAAAACACTCCTTTAATGTTCTAACCGACCTTATTTGCGTTGTGTTACTTGTGGAAGGAATATATATATATTCATAAAAAAAAAAAGTGACTGGAGGTTGCTATGAGGTAAAGCTAAAAGCTAATTGCGGTGCCCTTTCACGGCTGTGACAGCGGCGGAACAAATGGGAGAGTCGCAGACAACCGGGCCTGGAGAGGAGGAGAGGGGAGGGAGGAGAGGGAGCACGTGCGCTGCTGCGCCCCCCAAACACCCGCTCAACATTATATCCGTGCTGTTTTTGAATTGTTTGTTTAGTTAACCGGGTTATCTTTTGTGTGTGTTGTGTTTGTGTCACCACCCTTTTTGGAAAAGCTTGCCGCAGGCGTTGTGTGTGTGTGTGTGTGTGTGTGCACCGTCCGGTTCTCGTTGCTTTATATGAACTAACTTTTTTTGTTCACTCCACTCCTTGTTGTCCTTTCTTAATCTCCTCGTGATTTAGAAGCGGACACACATCCTCAACTGAACCCGAACCAGCCGTAAATTCACCTCACAGCGTTTTTCTGGCTGTTACCGGTAATATCTCAACCAGGTACCACACACAAGTCTATAGTGCTTTTAAATACTGTTAAGTCTCTCCAAACATGACGTGCTCCTTTGATATGAGTACTATGTAACTCTTATTTTAACACCCCAATGTCTCAGATTGGTTATTATAGCTCACATATGGTAAAAACACCATGTTAGATTATTTTGACACATATTTAAATATTTAAATCACATCCATGTGAGTATCATTTTGCGTTAGAAATTGAATTCACTAACAAAAAAACTGTTAAATCATAATAATGTGAAATGCTCAAACCAAAATATTTTCCTTGAATCTGGAGAAACATTTATAGCAGTGTATCCCTACAGCCTACATTACTTCATTCATAATGCTGTTTTATCACAGTTTTACTTTATTAAAATATTACCGCCCTCCCCAATTTGCACAAATCTTTGCCATATTGCGTTTCAAAATATTTAGATTAATTGCCAGCCTGTAGTTATCATGCTGTAGTTGAATAGTTTTTTGCAGCAGAGGGTTAATTTATTGAAATTGTTGATTCCTAGAGTCTGTTTTTTTTTTTTTTGGGGTGTTGCCATCTCAGCTGTGAAACCAGAGGCCAACCAGCAGCATCCCTCTCTCTCCTCCTCTCTCCTCCTCTCTCTCTGTTGTGTTGTGTGTGTGTGTGTGGGTGCATATTGATGAGTGTGTGTGTGTGTGTGTGTGTGTGGTGTGTGTGTGGTCACATTGAGTGTGTTGTTTGTGGGGTGCATATTGAGTGTGTG
>NW_023339674.1:4715552-4722215 GCF_004916995.1 Morone saxatilis
GTGTGTGTGTGTGTGGGGGTGCATATTGAGTGTGTGTGTGTGTGGGGGGTAGGAAGGAGGCGGTGCTGCTTCACTTCCCTGAGATGATACTCCTCCAGCTGACCTCAGTGGTTATTATCTGCAGTTTAATATAAGCTAATTTTTTGCTTGCTCAGCCCTCAAATGTAACATGACCATGCTGCTTACAGACAAAGGGGTACGTGTTTGCTTTGCCTGTGATACAGAAAGCATCGTGAAGAGAGATTGATTTGTCAGGATATCAGTGCTTTTTTGGCTTTTTTTGGATGTCCCATTCATGTTATTCATTCTGGTTTTCTTCCCTCCCCCCACGATGAGTACAAAGTATGGCACATAATCATCTGTGTCAGTCTGTGTTCCCAGTTAAACAGATGGAGAGACTGGCTGGAGGGGATATTTTTAATATTAGTGGTTTTCCAAAGGTGTGAATGTGCTTTCAGCCAGTTTCTTTATTAGAGAAATATTAGGTATCACTGTGGGTTTCTATATGTTGCTACCCTTTGGTTCAGTCACATAAACATTTAAGATATAAGAAAGGTATTTTAATTATTGGTATTCAAAACTGACCTCAGTAGGGCTGCATTATGATTGTTTCCATTATCAGTTTATCTATCTGTGTTTTCTTTGAGTAATTTACCGTTTACATCTAAAAAAAGGCAAAAAACAGTAAAAAAAAAAAATGCCCATCACTAGCGATTTATAATTAATATATTATGTTTTTCTCACACAGTGTGAACAGTTCTCTGGTGCTCTATACAAAGTCTTAAACACCACGGGAAAAGAAACCTTGGGAGAGGAAAATCAGGATTACAGTGTCAAATGTCCAAAACTAGTAGTAGTAAACCACCATCAGGAGTCCAATAAAAGAAGTCCAAAGACTATATCGGTAATGGAAAATGATGAGCTAAAGTTTATAGTGGCGGGATATTTCTTTACTCGCTCATTAAACCGTTTCCTTCATCTCTGCGTCATCTTTTCGCCGTAGCAAAGCAAAGCAAAGCACACCGTCATCTGCTGAGTGGAGACGCTGACGGACGGACGGGTCGTCATAATCCCCTGATGAGATTAATGTGCTGGCTGTCTGATGTCAGATTACACATGATTGGCTGTCTGATGTCAGATTACAGATTATTGTCCACCAGTAGGATGTCATGCTGTTGTGTTTTACAGATGACTGACTTGACTTTTAAAATTGAACATTGTTGTATAATTTCATATTCCACACTCAGGTGGCTGTACGATACAGATTATAGTTGTTGGCCAGGTGCCATTAATTTGACTACTGACAATTACTATTACAATTTGTTTCTTGATTAATCTGTTTTCATTTTGTTTTATAAAATGTCATAAAAAAGGCCCATTACAATTTCACAGAGCCCAAGGCAATGTTGGTCCAGCAGCTAAACAACTGTCATATAGGCCAATCTTCACATTAGAGAAGAAAGAACCAGCGGTTCTGTGTTACTTTTGCTTTAAAAAGATTGAAATTATTACAAAATTATCAAAATTATTCTCGTCTGTTCATCGATTAATCCAGTGTTTACCAATCTTTGAGGATTGTGAGCCCTTAAAACTAAGGCATGTCTACTTGCAACGCCTCAGTATTCATATCTCATCTGGTTGTGACCGGTTCCAATAAAAAGCACTACTTTTCTGCATTTTAATTGAATAATGTTGATGCTCAGTTTGTGACCCTCAGATTTTTTTCTGGTGACCCCTTCTTGTACACCAAAGGACAAATCATTAGTAATTGTATCATGTCTAAGTCCCATAAATACAAAATACAAACCGCAGTATATAAATAAGAAGCAATGTAGCACTCAGGGCAGCATTAGTATGTTCAGTGTAGCTTGGTGCCTTGGATGTTTCTCTGCGTTTTGGCTCTAACCCAGGTCTTAAAGACATTACAAAGCAAGCGAGGAACATCCTATTACCACGCTGGCTTCCTGCCCTCTCCGAGACACACACATAAAGTAGGAAGTGTTTGTCTGAATTAAAGCTCTGTGTGCGTTGTGTGTGTGTGCGCTGAGGGCCAGGATGCTGCCATGCTGTGCTCTGGTCTGTCTGGTGGAGGTGAGCCCGAGGCCAGCAGAGTGGAGCGGCCAAGTCTGACTGAAGGACAAGAGGCTGACGGGCAGTCGTCTCTACTGATCGGCCAGACTGAAAGACAAGGATAAGGGCATGAAGGATGGAGAGGTAGAGGAAAGAGGACGGACTCTCAACGGCTGGCTAGACTTTTGATTTTACTTTGAAGTCTTTCAGCTGGTATACGGGCAGGAGACTTTAGACCAATTGTGGAAACTCAGATTCGGAGCAGTGAGCAGGTTTTTACCCTCTTGCAAATCGAGGTGTCACGAGGGTTTACTTTGCTTTTGTGTGTGTGTTGTGTGGGTTTTGAAAAGGCGTGCTACTGTGTTCCCCCAGGTGTCCTATGGGAGGTGTTGGGGTCCCGGGGTTATGTGTGAATCATTTGATATTTGGAGCAAGAGGATTGTTTGTATTCTTTGGCATCAGGTGGCCGTCGGACTCAGGCGAGGATGCTCGATATCCCCTCTCCTCTCCTCTGTTTGTGATATTTATAGACCGTAGCCGACGTATCAAGGTCTGGAGTGATTCCGCTTTACTGACCGTAGGGTAACATCTCTGCTGCTTTAAGGTTGTGTTGTCTTTATGGACCCATCCTCTCAGATAGGGATAGGAATTGGGCTGTATATTGATTATTAAAGATACATTTGCTGTGTTTTTGTTGGCAATGCAAAAGATGACACCACCTTAGGCTAAATATCAAAAGTGATCTTCATGTGCGTTCTGTATGTTCAAAATACTTAAACCATGCAACCCTGAGCTCTGTAAGTGGACTGTTTTCACTATTTTATGACATTTGAAATACTGAACAGTTAATTGTTTAGTGTTGGTCAGGCTATACTCTCTGGTGTTGGCTCTGAAAGCATCCTTACGTTTTTCACGGTCACTTTGACACCTTCCCAGTTGATATTCTTTGATAACTGATTACCTTTTCTATCGAGAAAAGCCTTTAGTGCCCTTCTTTGCTCTTCTTTCGATGAAAAAATACCCTCCAGTTCCGATACAACTAATGCTAGCAGCGTCTATGAACGCTTCGCTTTTACATTGAGGTGCAGAAACAGAGCGCTCAAAAAAAGTGAGTCTTGATCCACCGTTTGTGTTATCTTCTCTTTGGCTTGTGGATCTGTGGCCATGGACGCTCTGATGAGAAGATTCCTGTTGTTTAGTAGGCCAGTAGTCTGGTTCTTAGCAGGTCGCAGTGGGTGGGAATGAAGTCATGTTGGAGCGGAGGGCACTGGCCTGGACACGACAAGCTGTTATATCCAGTCTAGCCAAGCTTTTCAACACATTGTGTGTACGTGGAGGGGGGTGTTCTTGTAGGTGTGAGTGAGAGAACATGTTGTTTTCAGCCCTGGATGTGTGACAGTAAGAATGTATGTCCTGCGTTTTAGGGTGGATGTCTTTCTTAATTAACCAAATTGTGCTAACACACATCTTCAGGAGACAGGGAGGAAGATGGAGAGGGAGGAAGGAGGTGTGAGAGAAGATGGGAGGCGGTTTAATGATGGAAGAGAAGGGAGATATTTTCATGTGGTGGGAGGAGGTGAACTGATAAAGGCCGATGGACTGAGAGACAAGTAGAGTTTACAGACATAATGGATTAGATGCAACTTTAATGATCCCAGTGGGTAAATTTAGCTTCTGCAACAGTGAGTAGTAACAGGATACACCAAGAATGAATGGGCTGTCAGTCAGAGTAGAGAAAAATGAGTTTACATTGTACAGAAAACACCAACCATAGATGCATAATGGCAACAGGAGCAACTTTTTGTCATCTTTCCCAGTCTCATTTTGTTTAAGCAAGCGCGTCTGTGTCCATTTAACATGATGCATTTAACGACCGAAATGCATGATTGGCTATAATGACTTGGCATGCCTCAATAGATGTCGCTCAACGATAAATTAATACATCAGATTACGTAATGCGTGTCAGTGTTTGAAGTTGTGATTTAAGTTATTCTGGTCAGCAACCTTTACATGAATAATATCAGATGTGCTTTCACCGTTGTATAGTGCCAGTTGACTAAATTAAAGGCCCTTGCTTTACCCACACAGGTTGGTTGATTAGGTTGCATTCAGACAAACAACAGTCAGCCCCCTCGTTTGTTAGCTTGAGGCTGCATTGACCCTTTTTTAACACTAAACATTCATCGAAAGTTAGCGCAGATTCCAGCAGAATTTCTAGAAAATTGGCGAAAGGAAATGCAAATGTGTTCTTTTCAATACGCTACTGCTATGCAAATATTAGGAGTTGGTTCATCAAGATATACAGCTGGTGGCCAGCTGAATTCTCCAGTCGGATGCCATTAATCTGTTGCAGAAGAAGAAAGTGCAACAAGAGTCAAACCTCAAATGGTGGAGAACAATGTAGAAAGCATGATGGAAATGTGTATTCATTTGAGGAAGCTTACAGTCTCCTCATCGCTCCACGCAGATCTGATGTTTCCGTCTGACTCTCTTCCTTCTTAATTGTTGATTAAGTCACATGCCTCCTGTACGTCTGTTTCTATTGAAGTAATTACACCAAATTATACACTTTCCTTTACAATATTTCAAGATTTTTATTTATATTTTCTCCATTTCCATTCAGTTTTTTTTATGCACAAATTTAAAATGTGCATAAAAACAGGCACAGATGTAATCAATAACGTCAATTTAGATTAGCCAGTGTGCCAGTGAAGGCCGTAGGGTCATCTGTCAAACGAGTTTAACCTGGCTCAGCTTTATTTATTTTTTATTTTTTTTGCATAGCGTGATGTCTTCCGGCAAAATGCCGCTGTGGCCAATCGGATACCTAGAAAGTGCACATTCCTTTGTAACGTGACCGCCATATTTCAACTGTTTACCTTTCATAGATAAAGTGATTGCTGCCATGCTAACTTTCCATAGTTGTACAATCCTCCCTCATAATATTACACACTGCTGTTTATTGTTTTGGCATCTGAATAATCCTTCAGACTCACAGATCTGCTTTTTAACTTTACTAGATTTTATTGTCACACAGGTACTTGAAGGAGCAAACCCCCACCAACACAACATTTTACTGCTGTTAAGGTGGGGACAAATTACACATTTATCTTTTTTATTAGTACATGGAGTTTGGTAACCTCCTGTAATTCCCAGCACGGCTCTGCCCAACTTCATTATGAGCTAACGCCTGTGGGGTGTGCAGGCCTTTTAATAGTAGAGGTACTAGTATACTCTCAGTTGGTAATCAATATACATTTGTTTTGGCAGGTAATTGTAGCATACCTTATAGCCCAGATGTAATTTCTGACCAGGATCAGATGAATGGTGTTTGCAACATCACGGATGAGATATGGGCAAACAAAGAGAGGCAGTGACAAATGAGACCATTAACTGCCAAAGGGGAGAAAGGAATTATAGAATGACCAATCCAAAGTCTTCTGAACCTAATATCCTTCTGGGAGACTACTAACACAAACACAGAGCTGTTGACTTCTTCCTCTGTCCCCCACTGCTCCTCTCCTCTCTCTCCCTCTCTTCCTTCCTCTCGTCCTCCCATTGCCTCACTCCCTGTCCTCTCTCTGGATGCGGTCACAGCTGAATCCACCCAGCCAGCTGTTTGGCAGTTGAGGCTCTTCTTGGATTCAGACACCCATCACACCTGTACGCCTGTCAGACCAAAGCGGTGACCCGGGATAAACCTGTTTTCCGTCAGTGTAAATGGGTCAACACGTGTTATATGACCTGGGTTTGTGACCCTCCTCCCACTCGGGGGTTATTGTTGGTGTGATACTGCTTTTCTTTGGTATAAAAAGGGGGAAAAGTATTTTTTTCTCTTCTAGAAACAGGGGATGAGCCAAGAGTCTGGCCTATTCTTAAATATTTGACTTGTGGCAGAGATCTGTTGCACGTATTTTTAACTTTTGGTTCATTGTGTTTCCTTTATAACAGTCATAAAGATAAATTAGCATCATTATTTATAATGTTTTAACTATTGTTGCTACATCAGTGTTTTTATATAATGTCTTTCCAGGAAGTAAAAACTGAATCACCAGAGGCAGAAACCGTTCCAGACGTCTCAGAGCCGTGACTTGTTTAGATGCAGGACTTTGGTCAGAGCTGCAGCTGCCTTCACTGTTTTCTGTCTTCCAGGAGTCAGTCTGTCTGTCAACTGTTTATTAGTCAGTTACTTTATTAGCCAGCGGATAAAAAAATGCAGGTTTTAAGACACGTGGAAAATTGGAAGATGTTGGGAATTTTTCTGGTGAATTTTTCCTAGATCTCCAACCCAGTCATTACACTAAGCCTCTGCTGGATAGCTGGCTACTGTCAATCTAAGGTCTGCTTGTGCTCACAGACACTAGACTTTATACTGATAGCATTTTCTTTTGTTAGCCCTGTTTATTAACTGCGACCCCCAGTAGTTTGAAACATATTTAAGATAATGTACAGCACATAAGAAAAAGGCTTTATGGTTCACTGTTGTACTTAGTCTGTGTATACCTTTAAAGGTCCAGGGTGTAGGATTTAGTTGCAGCTAGTGTCGTAGTTAAAGATAACAACGTCTTTGCCTCACCCCCCCCCCCCCCCCCC
>NW_023339674.1:4722315-4722516 GCF_004916995.1 Morone saxatilis
GAACTTGATTATTGTAGTTTATTAGATTAATGCAGTATGTTTGGTGGAGTCAGAGGTATGCCTGAGCTGTCTTTGACTCAGCAGCTCTCCCACCAGCTGAGAGACTCCACAGTTAGTCTGTTTAACTGACATGAAGTCTGTTAGAGGTGTAACTTTGGTGCTAAGAGAGGCAGCGGTCTCTACCCCACCTCCTGTGACACT
>NW_023339674.1:4722537-4724798 GCF_004916995.1 Morone saxatilis
TATTTAGGTGTCGAAATGTTCAGCAGTTTCACATTTACTTTAAAACCACAGCTCTGACACTCATACTGCTCTCACCATCTGTTTCTGTCGCAGTATTCTACTCTCTTCTTTTCTTTTCTTTACTAACTATGGTCCTAAGGGCTCACAAAGGTGGATGGTCTCTTTTCTTCCTGGCTGCTATTATTCCTGGTAAGTTTGATAATATTCAAATATCCTTTCACCTTCAGAAAATGGTCTCTGTCGGTCTCTGTTGGTAGACTTTTCTTTGTCCTTTCTTTGTAACTCAAAACATTTTGTATTTATGGGAGCATATATTTTTTTTTACAGAGGAATGGTGAGGGTTTCCACACCTCTACCAACCAGCGTTTTTGTCTGAAAAGGGAAACAAACTGCTGTGGCTGATGCAGCTTTTCAAATTTGTCTTCTGTTCAGAAACATGAATTAAAACGAAATTATGAAAAATGTGAATTTCTATGTCACAGGCTTACAAATGATGTTACATAATGCACCGAATAATGTTTCATCACGTACATTCTACATTATAAGCACCCGTGCAAGGAAATCCGTCATGTTGGGAGCGAAGCTGTGACGAATTTCTTTATCTTTAATAGTTTGAAAAGGTGGTCTTCATAATGCTGTTTTAACTTCTGTGTTTTCCTTTCCTTCCGCCTGTATGGTTTGAGTGCTGTTTGTTCTAGGTCATAAATGTTTCCTTTCTCACACAGCAATTGCTGGTTCAGTGGTCTTTAGTGGTCCTACGCTTTCTGTCTCTCTCACTCTGTGGTTTAAGCAAACAGATACTATGACTATGACCATTTTTCTTGTAGTATAGTTTCCATTTCCTCCTCTACATCCACTCATTCATTTTCAGATCTTGCAAATTGATGTTGTTAAAGAGAAGGACATTGTGTCAAAAAATGGAAAACATTTAACAAAACTCAGTAATAGCTTTTGAGCTTTCTTATTAAATTACTGTAAGTGTGATACCTTGGTGTGATTACAGTAAACTGTAGAGGTCAAGACTATACAACTATATATGTATAAATATATTTTCTTCTGGGTATCCTGTTTTTGCTTTGTCTGTCAAAACACTTTGTATTGTGCTATATTAAAAATTAAAATGTATTAATATTATTATTATATCTTAAAAATGTATTATTAGTTGTTGCTCAGTCTTGTTGTGAAGTGGATAAAGCTCAGAACAAAACTGTCAGATGTGATTTTTTTCCATTGGTTTTGCACTTTTACCATTCACCAAGATTGTGTTAAAGCTTTGGCTGGATTAACAAAGTGGGAAACTAACCCGTGGCCCAAATCCTCCAGGGGACCTATAAGCACCAGGTTTGCTGGGTTTCAAGTAGTTGTACATAATTTGATTACTTTTATAAAAATGTGTAACCCCAAAGTCTTGTGGCTCTGTCTTCTAGAGAACTCCTGTGTCAAAATACGCTCTATATTGTGCTCTAATGGTGAATATTCCTAATTAAAGTTAAAGTTAATCTAATTACAATATGGTAGTTGACACACACAGGTGACAAAACTCTGTGAAATGTGGCAGGGGTCAGTATAGTCCTCCCACAATACTTTTCTCCCAGGGCCACCCTAACAAGTCGATCTGGCCATAGAACAGAACCATCTTCCAGTTTTGTGCAATAAAGCAATTTGTGCTGTTTTCTTGCTAAATCCACCCTGTTGGTACAACTCTGTTTATGACTACAGTAATATAACAATAACGAATCAGATGAAACACATGTTAAGATTGATACGTCTCTTCCTCTACCAGGTGTCCACCTCCAGAAAAATGGCAGCTCCATCCAGCCTGCCTCTGAGCCTGAACCGTCCTCTGAGGCTCAGATCTACAAGCCGGTCTTACAGCCATCTGAGGCCATTCCTCCAATAGGTACACATCAATACAAGACCCGATTCATTACAAACATCTAAACAAAAGCACCAACTCCTGTAGGCCATCTATTGTAGAAGGAATCACAAAGATGTTGAATGATGGCACGGGTATAGTCATGGAATCAATGAAAGCTGCAGCACAAGAACATAAAACTTTATGAAACAGATAAAACGGAAACATATCAAAGCATTGTTGAAGAAATTGCTTGTGGTTGCTGTCAGCTGTTGGCTTTGATTTACAGCTTTTTGAAGATGGTTGGCATTCTGAGCATATGAAAACTCATTAATGTGCTTTACCACTTAAAGGCTGTGACAGCTGTTACTGGAAGCTGAGGCAGGTTTGATCAGTACAGGATCGT
>NW_023339674.1:4724846-4730231 GCF_004916995.1 Morone saxatilis
TAAAAAAAATTATACACAGTTTGATTTATGAAACATCTACAAATAAAGTCTGGTTGATTGATTGATACTTTACATGTTGATGCAGGGTGATATCTACAGCATGACTATAACCTGAATATAGTTGTATTCCCCTGTATTAATTATAACGCATTAATTATCTACACTACAGTTTACTTCATTTAAAGGTAGAGTAAACTTGGTTTACATTTTAGTTTTACTGTAAAATATTAACAGTGTAAAAGGAAAAGGAAAATAACAAAAAAATCTGCGTCCATCTTCTCCTCAGAGAATAACTTCAGCTGTGACAGTTGATAAAAACTATAAAATTATAAATAAGCATAATATAAATAAAAATATGTGCAAGATAACATTATGTAATTGTGTCCAATGTACATTTGCCATTTGTCCGGTGTGTCTAATGTGTGGTTGGATGTGTTTTATGCACAGGAACCTACAAGCTGAATGGCCTTGATGGGAAACTCTGCATCAAAGCGACCATGGGAGTGGAGTACATCGTCATCGAAAAGAAGGTTAGGGGTTGTGACCGGCTCAGCACTCTGTGTGTGTGATTTTCTAGTATTTCAGCACTTTTTACAGAATGTGTGTGTTTGTGTCAGCATCTCTTTGTTAGGTGTTACATGTTGGTTTCACTGTTCAAACTGTAGAAATCCAAAATGACCATCAGCTCTTTTTAAGTAAACGACGTGTGCTGATTCAGCTGACATATTTGAGTGTTAAAAAATAAATAAATACAGAAGAATCTTGTCTCTTGATATAAAGTGATATTTATCTCCTGTGTTTTCTGAAGACTTGGTATTTCAATCTGGACCCATCCAGGGTCAGGACCAGCGGTCACTGTGACAAAGACATTGCTGTTCTCTCTCTCACGCTGCCAAACAACGCTGCCAGTCTGCAGTTCAACTTCAGAAAGGTAGAAAGCACATTTAACATAAAACTCACATATTCATCTCTGTGTGAAGTTTGTATGTTCTCCCACAGTCCAGAGTTAAACCTCATAGCATATCCATCCTGTCTAGGGGAAACAACATATCACCATGTATCTCCAACTTCTTAAGTTAAATAAACTATTTAAAAAACCCTCTTGGTTGAGATGAAAAATGCACAAAGCTGAAAAATGCACAAAGTTTTCCTGAGTTCATGCATGAAAAGTTGAGATTAGTTAGAGATATGTTCTCACAAGATAGCAATGCTACAAACACATGATGTTCTCATAGAATATTATGTATTGCTGTTAATTAAACTACCAAACAGTATACAATATTTAAATAAGCTCAACTTTACATAACTGCAGCAGTGTTTTTACTTACTGAATTAATTTTGCTGGTAATACTTACAAGGATCTGAATACTTCTACCACCACTGCACGCAGGTTAGGTAAACTGGAAACCATTGTGACTCTGAATTGTAATCTGACTATATGTTCAGAGACATTTAACTGCAAATATTCCTGTAACGCACAAATAATCAGTTGTTCATTTATTTTTTTGTAATTTAATAAACATCTGTCTTTTTATTAACACCCACTCTAAAAGGAAAAGTGTGAATGCAAATGACACAAGTTTGCTTAGGTAGAATGTTACACAATATATATAATCGGCCTCTTACCAAACTGATTAAACTGGCATGTTGTAGTTCAATGCAGAAAACACACCAAGAGAAATCAGGAACAACAGCTCAGACACCAAAAGAAATAGGACAACAATTCAGATTTACATGAAAGCACCAAGATTAGTGCACATGTGCAGTTTGATGAAATGTTTAGAAATGAAGCCATTGTGAAAACAATAGAGATGAGACATGTTGGGTTCCATGTCATTCTCTTGTAGTTGACAAGACTTATCTGCAAAGACCAACAAAAAAATATTGTTTTTCATTGTTTGTTGAATTAGTTTTAAGAAAATGTCTCTTTCAATTCAAGAAATATAATAATATACGTATTATTAATATAAAACTTATATATGTCATAGGAACATAAGCGTCTGTGAGCCTTCATTTCTGGATCAAAACGTTCAACAAATTATGAAATTGTGTTTGTTTACTTGGAAAAAAGTGTATCTGTTTATAATTCAGTGATTTCTAAATCAACCTTAAACTCTGTATTTTCGTCACCAGGAAAAGAAACTTTTCTACGTCACCAAGCTGACTGTTCATGTGTCTCCTATGCCTGTCTGCCAAGGATGTGCCAGTAAGCCCACACAGAGAAAGAAAAAGAGAGAATAACACACAGCTGATCTGCAACAATAACCAGCAAACACTGAGAACTGTCCCCGTCTTACGTTCTCTTCCCTCTCAGATAAGACCTACTCTGGTTTGCTGGACCATGAGAAGCTTTTCGCAACAGCTGATGGGCAGAGCTTCAACTGCAAATCTGAGAATCTGCTTCTGACGTCGTCGCAGCTGCGGATCAAGCTGGTTCCTCTGCAGATGCAGGCCTTCACTCTGCCCAAAGGACAGTATGGAAAAGGTGACTGAGCTGATCACTTAGGGTTCAGTGAGGCAGGGGTAAATTAAAGTCTGCTCCACAAATTTAAATGAGTGTGTAGTTTTAATTTTATTAACTATAACCATATGAGAAGCTGCTGAAACCTTAATGAATAACATTGTTTTGGGAAGTCAAAATTCTCATTTAAAAAGCAAATCAACACAAATTGAAAAACATATAATTCTGGTTTGATTACTCACTTCGCCTTCAGATAAGCATAATGATTTTGTCTGTGCTTCCTCTATGGTGTTCAAACACAAATAAATTATAATGAATGCCAGTTTTGAAGGGTTTTTTATGCATAAAAATACAATATATTTTCTATAAATCTAGTTTTTGGCTTGTTTTCTGCAGCTGGCTCACTGATAGATATAGATTTGAGAGAATCTGTTAGCTTCAGCACTCATTTAGGGAATCAAAAGCTGTGATAAATCTTTATTTCTAAAAACAGGAAGCTATAAAACAATGCTTGCAATCCATGCTTTTATATCAGGCTTTATTGTCTTTGAGTCTGAATCTGCTGCAGAACACAAAGTCTCCTGAAACTAAAGCTAATGGTTTAGTGAAGCTGATTACACCATAAACAATGTCAGACAATAGCCTGGATCTAAAAGCACTGGAGCCATTTTATCTCTGCACTTCAGCTTAATAGGAACAATATACCTGAGTGGATTAAGTGGTTAATGAAACACATAAACAAGATTAAAGTTACTGGTGTGTGTGCAAACTTAACCAAACCTACAAACATATTTTCTGATTCTGTATAAATTAATGACATGACACTTTTGACACCTCATATTTCTGCTTAAATCAAGCTCCGTATTTGTCTTAAATCCTGATTATCCTTCTTCTTTCTGCCTTTTGCTCCTCCTGTCTCATGTTTCAGAGGTGGAGTGTTGGGCCGACTACAACAAACGAATTATTCCCATCATCATCGGGGCCGTAGTGGTGACTCTCGTTCTGATCATTGGGATGACCTGCCTGTTCATCAGAGACCGCAGCAGACAAGGATACGACCGGCTCTGAGCTCATCGTGAAGCTGGATGGAGATTTTAATCCATCTCAAACTATATTTCTATTACTGTTACAAAAAGTTCTCAAAATTCCTCTGCTTAACTTGGATTTTAGCTCCTGTACTTCTGTTCTAATGTCATACTAATGTCCAGTTTTCTTACTGTTAATGCATTGTTGTTAGATTGATTGATTTGACTATTCTGTTTTGTTTTTGTTTTTTGTTTTTTTCTCTTTCTTTCAGGGATAATTTGTGTATACTGCTGTTTGCTGTAATGTCCTGTTTTGTTGCATATTCAACAGTTGTTTAATAAAAGGGCAAAAAACGAATTATATAAGCAATAAAAAATTTGCCAGAGTAACAGTTTACTGTGGTTTATCGTAGTGTAACTCCTCAACTGGCTGGAATACTGCAGAATGAACAGCACAGTTGTTGAAGATCACACATCCTGATGATCAATGCAGAAGCCCCCAGAGTAAACTGGAACCAGAGACGGCTGCACCAAAATATAGATTTGATTAACAATGCATGAGAAGGCCTAAACGCAGGCCATAACAAAGGAATCGTGAGATAAATTGCATGGTTGATCAAACATCAAGTAGACAAAAAGAAAATACACAATGTGAGGATACACTGCACCACCAGGGAGGCTAGTGGGGGGTTATATATCTATATCATCAAACCATCCAATTACTCCTCCAGTCCTGCATGAAAACATCTGCATTTGTCATGTTTCTCCACTCATTCATTCAGGTTTTCTCATTTAATTTGTCCCCCGACTGTCTCTATCAGTGACTACAGCTGTAGTGACACATCTTGGTCACTAGAGGGAGCTGCTCATTCACCAACGAATGAGTTGGGTTTCTGTCCAAAGATCGTTTATTGTTTATTAAATAAGAATTTAAAAACATTTACAACATAAAAACATGAGTGAAATAAACACACAAATATATAGCAGGTAGATTTCTATGGAAATAATGTTGCCCATGAGGTTTATTTAGCCCCACAAAGAGATTAGATGTGGTTCATTTGATTTAAAGAAACCAAAGATGTTTTCAAAAGAATATCTTCTTTTTATTTTTTGTATTGTAATAGGATAGCGTCCCATTATAAATAACCTACCTTAGAGCAATTGGATACAACAGACCACAGACACACCCTCCCTTTAATGTATTATTACATTTTAGTCTTTCTTTCTTTAGCCCTGACAATGAATCTGTACTGTTTAACTCCATGGATCAGATTTTTTTATAAACGTATTTGTCTGTTTACTGTCAAGTGGCATTAAATGTAAGTGTTTATGGTAAAATCAATACTTTTATCCTTGTGATCTTTACACTATGATTATATATAAGATGATAAACTTGAAATTACGGGACAACAATAACCACAATGACAAAATAATAAAAAAATAAAACTGATTAAACTTTAGAGAATCAGTTCCAGCCATAAAATACCACAAATTTCTGTTTTTCTGGTTCCTTTCACAGTTATTTTTATTAGGCTACTGAATTAATTAATAATACCTGACAATAAATACATAGAAAAAAACAATATATATGTATGTATGTAATTTTTAAAAATATATATTTATTGTTTACAGTACACATTATCATTTTCAAACTCTGTTTTTATCGTATCATATCTATTTCTTTATTTCTAGCTGAAAACATTTGGATGACCACAACCAATAACAATTTTTTCAGGGCCACTGTGGTGCAGGGGGCCCCTGGTTTTTGGGGCGGCCCTGCTGACTCAGGCGGATGGAGAGAGGAAGGAGAAGAAGGAGGAGGAGGAAGAGATGCGGAAAATGAAAATGGACGAGCAGCAGCGGATGAAAATAGTGCCAAGAAGAAGAAATCTTTGGATC
>NW_023339674.1:4730331-4767087 GCF_004916995.1 Morone saxatilis
TCATATCAGGGGTCAACAGTATATATATATATATATATCACCCCAGTTTTTAAATGTCTACACTGGTTGCCGGAAAGCTACATAACTGATTTTAAAGTTGTATTACTTATTTATAAATCTATACTTGGAGTCAGTCCTAAATACATATCTGATATGCTTAAGTTATATAACCCTGCAAAACCTCTTAGATCTTTGGGGAGTGGACTTTCTAGTGGTGAACAGAGAAGCAGCCTTTAGTCATTATGCAGCACAGAGCTGGAGCCGAATCCCTGATGGCCTTATAGGAACTCAACAACCTTTACAGGTTTTAAATCCAGGCCGAAAACTCTGTTATTCTCTAACTCTTTTACCTGAATGTTTCTAAAACCCAAGGTTTTACTATTATTGTGATTTTAGCATTTTCATTTATTTATATTCTTTTATCTTAATTTGTAATTTGTAATTCTATTGTTGTTCAATGTTAAGTGTGTAGCTTTATCTTTGAACTGTGCTGTTTTAATCTTTAGAGCTGTCTTGTTTTTAACTGTACAGCACCTTGAATCCACCTTTTGTAAGAAACATGCATCATAAATAAACTTTGCTTACTTTCCCCCTCTCTTCAGCTCTTATGTCCACGCTTTTTTTTTCTTCCAAGGGTCAGTTCACCCAAGTTACAGAAAAACATACCTGAAATTGAATCTAGCCATGCAGAAACATTGGTACTACTTTCCACTGAAGGGATCCTGAGTAACAAGGATGATGTTCTTAGAAAGAGATTGCTGTAAAAATGCCTAAATGTCACATTTTACAAATTAAATTCCATTGAGCCCCATTGTGTTGGGGTGAGGGCAAAAATCTCAGACAGATATCTGAAAACCTGGACAAATAAAACCTAAACTATTGGCATGGATAAATACCGTTTATGCATAAATATATGTTTATGTATGACAGTTCTCCCCTCTCACTAGAGTTTATATATTATAAGTGTTTATAGCAGTGGCTACTTTTTTACAGGTTGTATATTAGTGTTTACATCCAGAGTGACAATGAAAAAGTCCAACACATTAAAAAGAAAGAAATAACATGTTAATTAGTGAGCTTTAGAGTTGCTGGAAGGTGGATTTTTTTTGTTACTGAACAGATCCAATCTAATTGTTTTCCCCTGTTTCAATGTGTGCTAAGCTAAGCAATTTCTGGATGTGCTGTAGCTTTATATTTAACAGACAGATAGCTCTCTAGCTCTCTGCAAGAAACTCAATGAACTTATTTCCAAAAATAAACCAGAGGTCTCAAACTGAATTTACCTTGGGGCCACTGTTTACCTCTCACAGGAGGGCCACTTCAACATTCAAGTACTACAAGTAAATGAAATCTTCTGAAAATATTTCCATTACATCAAACAGTTTAAACAGTTTTTATATCTTCTTTGTTGTTCCCAGCCAAACAACGAATGGTGGCCTGAAACCACTGAGCCATTATATTGTGCCAAATGAAATACATGTTTTAAAATAGACTTTTGTTTTCATTGTACATGAAGAAGTAGTTTAAATTGAAACAACTAGAAAGAAAATACTAAAAACATACTAATCTTACAGGCTTGATTATATTATATGATGATCCCCATGCTGGTAGTTTGAGATCCCTGCTCTAAAGAGTCAAAGAGCAAACATTACAGAAAATTATGTTTTTTAAAGCATGAGTTTCTGTACTATAAATCAGTTTTCTGCTATTTTCCTTTCCTGCATCTCGTGCTCCCTCAGATTTTACCCCTAAGGGTTTGTACTTGTAGCTTTCTTGGTGCATGTGTAACCACAAGAGGGCAGAATCATGCTCTCAAAAATCAGCTATTGTCTATATTTTTACACAATCACAATTATTATCTCTTTACAGTCTCAGAAATATATGTAAGGACGGGACTTGCTTTGTATCTATCACAAACAGGTTTCCTTAGGTGTACACACAGGGAAGATTTGGGCATGTTGTCATCAGTTGGCAGGTAAGTTGACCTTGTTGTACTTGGTGAATTGGGTGGGATCCTGTACAGTGAATGCACACAGACAAAGCAAACACAATGTCTGTATGATACATCTATATGGAGTGCAACATCTGAGCGCATTTCACCTCATTTCACAGAGGAGCAGTAGAGAAATCAGAGTGGTATAGGATAAAGGTCGACAGGGACAAAGTACCAGCTAAAACACACAAAACACACACCTACACGCACACACAGTGGCCCCCTAAACACGTACAGTTAAAGATTTTTTGCTACCACTCACTCAGTGAAAAACAACTCTACTTTATGAGGATTTTATTTGTGAGAATGTGTGTGTTGAGGTAGGAGAGTGTTTGCTCTTTTAAAGTCACTAATTAAAGAACAAAGCATATCTCCATGCTCTCTTCTCTCTCTGATAATGACTGTTGTATTGACTCGACAGGTAGGAGGGCAAATAAAAGAGCAAACATTTACTCTCCTTTAACCTACTGAGCATTTTGAGCATTGTGTGTGTATGTGAGTGTGTGTCCTCTCTGCCCTCCTGTCCTCTGTGTATGTGTCTATCAGTGTGTCATCATCTTTCTCAGGATTCCCACCTACAGTTTCAGGAGAACTTCGCTCAGTCGTCTATCCCTGTGTGGAGAGGAGTCAAGTTTTTAACGCTTCAAGCCCGGAAGGATCGACGGCAGGCCTCCACCTGCAGAAACTGTAAGTGCTGTATCAATAATTCTTTACGTTATATTACGTTATATATGTTGTTATTTGTAAAGCATGGAAATGACCATTTACAGCCACAAAATAAGAAATTTGAGATTGATCCAGCTAAATATTTCCAGGGTTAGGAGGTCATTTTGGGCATTTATTATTGATAAACTGGGGCTGAAGGTTTTCATAATCTGGTGATATTTACCATATAATGTCTTTGCAGCAGATTGGAGTCAAGCATCCATCAGGATCAGACAATGAGGAGCGGAGTGGGGCTGTGTTTGTTGGGCCTGCTGTGCCTCCACAGCTCAGTCTTTGGGCAGGTGAGGAGTAGTAATAACTTCTAACTGTTTTTTTGGCATTAAAGCTGGTTTACACTATGAGAACAGATGAACTATGGACTGCTATGGCTTATAACAGTGGTCGAAGAAGTATTCAGTAATATTTTATATTATTAATATATTTTTCTGTGTACAAATACAAATATATATATATATATATATACTTGCACTCTCTGGTACACGTACCATGTACAACTTGCCTCCCCTTTATTACTAATGCAACATATTAACATGTAAAAGTATTTTAATGTTGTAGTTAATTTATGTTTGGGTACTTTAATCTATAGCAAAGCATCAGATTCATGAGATTATCATATGTTTATGTTAACTAGTAACTAAAGCTGTCAGGTAAATGTAAGAAAGGTAAAGATATAAAGTAGCATAACATGGAAATACAAATAGCACACGTTTATCTGAGTAAAAGTACTTTGTTTGTTTGTCATATGCTGTATATGTTAAATTAAGATCATTAGCATTAAACAAGAAAGTAAAGATTGGAGAAAAG
The DNA here is from genome assembly GCF_004916995.1 of Morone saxatilis. Classification (NCBI taxonomy): domain Eukaryota; kingdom Metazoa; phylum Chordata; class Actinopteri; family Moronidae; genus Morone; species Morone saxatilis. The sequence goes on from NW_023339674.1 coordinate 4,733,855, forward strand.
TCAATTTTGTGCATCAGAAATGCATTTCCTTCTGTTTTCATCATCATTCTCCTCCTCCAGGAGACAGTGGATGTCCAGCCCGGTGTCCTGATCTTCTGCGACGATCCCTCTGTTCAGAAGGCGGTCAACAGCGCTGTGCACAAGTTCAATGAGAAGGTGACCACCGGACACAAGCTGGCCCTGTTTCAGATACTGACAGCCAGCAAGGTACAGTGGTTCCATAAAGCATATTCACCTGACCTGCTTTATTGTTGCATTGTTTAACCACTCATACACACCCATTGTCGTACCTGTAAAAGGGGAACTAATATATGACAGAAAGTATCCAGTACTACAGAGTTTCTTTTCTCTGTCAGGTAGTTAGTCAGGTTCCCTTTGATGGAAGTATCATCAATCAAAGGAGCCTCAAATATTCTGTACAAAAAAATAAACATTTTGATTCTTGGCTGCTCAATACTGCTCATATAAAATATGATAAACATATATTTATACTACGTCAATACATACAACTTTATGAGGTTGTCGTATGTTTTGTCTGTAAAGCCTCAATAATAATAATAATAATAGCACCTTTTAATTTTTATAATTAATAGTTAATTAAATAAGACAACAAGTAAAGGTGAGTAATTAACATAATAAAAGATAGCATAACAGCTTAATTAATTAATTTAATTAAATACAATAACAGTAATATAGTACCTCTGAGACAAATATACTGCACAAAAGTGTGCATAAAAAGAACAACACAGTATTTTTTCATCTGAAATAACATAAATTTAATGTGCCAGTATTTTAAAAGTCATCAGTATTAGTTTATCTATAATTCAAAACTAAATTCTTTCAGTGCTAAATAGTCAGATGTCATTTCAGAACAGAAACGGGTGATGAAACAAGAGGAACTAAAGCTGTGGGATGTTCACCAAGAAATTCTAAGAAAACATGTTTACTTTGACCTCTGTTACACATTGACTGTGTGTGTGTCTGTGTCTACAGTCGGAGAATGGCTCAGACTCGGTGTACTCACTGCAGTTTACCAGCAGGAGGAGTGACTGTCCAGCTGGGAGCAACAAACCCTGGACAGACTGCGACTATCTGCCCATACGCAGGGTAATAATCACAAGATCAAACTGTCCTCCATACATGTCTGTGGAGACAAAAAGTATAATCCCTTATTTAAATACTAAACAAAGCTGCAGATTTCCTGTGTACATACACCCTGTGAGACACTGGAGGAGATTGTGTTGCTTAAAGTTGCAATAATTGATGTACAGGTTTGGATTATACAGCATAATTAACACAAATCATAATCCTGATATGATTATCCTGTTTATTCCTCCAGAAGCCGATGTCATGCAATGCCACGGTCTACATGACAGAGACTGAAGCAGACACTAGACAGGTGGATTGCCAGCTCGGTGAGTGAATGAATGAATTTTGGTGAATAAACCCAGAATCAGGTGGTTGTTTTTTTAATACATATAACATACAGAATTAGCTGCAAGTGCAGTGAAACATTTTTCTCAAAGAAATATTTTCTTTGAGCATTTTTTGCAGGGTGCCAGATGAGAAGATTGATACCGCTCTTATGTCTGTGGGATGAAGCCAGCAGACAGTTAGCTTAGCTTAGCATAAAGACTAGAAACAAAGGGAAACAGCTAGCCTGGCTCTATTGGCTGCTCTAAAGCTAACTAATTAGCACTTTATATCTTGCTTAAAACTAAAGTGTATAAACATCAAGTTGTGGTTTTACTTCCTGGAGTGTCTGCTGGTTGCCTGGCAACTGTTCCAAGCCCAACCCAATTCTTGCCTCCTTTGCTTTATATTAAGACATCAGTGTTGCATTAATCTTATCATCTAAAGCAGCAAAATATTACCAAAATGTCAGAAAGTCTCAAGAGAAAGCCTTTTGCTTGGCTCATCTCATGTTTTCTGCTCTGTGAAATGCTTTGGGACTCTTAAGGGACAAGTGATGCTTTACCAAAAACAGAATTTAAAATGAAAATTCTTTAAAAATATTCTCAATAAGCAAAATTATTTTTAAAAACTTTTAAAAATTGGGAACTCTTGTACGACATTAACCACTGAATCAGTGTCTTACTTCTCTTATCACGTGAAGCCTCTAATGGGGGAATTTTCAAATCTAATCCGATAAAAGAAAAAACTGTTTTTTAGATCTTCCAAGCATCTCCAGTGTATTGATTTAGTCCACCATAACTCTGTTTATCAGAGGAGAGCATATTTCTCATTAATAAAACAGTGAGTCATTGAGGAAAATGTGAACTGGTGGGTGCAGGGGAAACAGAGGGGGGGCTGATTGTGTAATATATCAACAGATAGGGAAAGCACGATATTAACTTATCACACCATAAAAGGCAGTGACAGTTTAGACTTTAATCTGTTTGCCTAACCAGCTCACAGTAAATAGATTCTATGCTTTCTCTATCCAAAATGTTTTGCAACGTTTTAAGTCTCCGCTTGGACAATTAAATTAAAGTTTAATATATATCAATAAATGTATAGTCCTAATATTATTTGACAACATTAAAACATCAATTGTCACACATACGCTGATGATACTGGTTTTTACATTTCAGTCGCGCCTGCTGACTGCTTTAAACATATCTGCAAATTAATAATTGGATAAGCAACAGATTTCTAAAGTTAAAGAGGAACTACACCGGTTTTACACATCAAAGTCTGTCCAGGGGAAAACTACTGCATGTGAAAAAAGCTGTACCCCTAAAGACCCCTAAAGCAAGAAAGACACCTTCTCCCAATCAGCTACACAATGTGGTTGCCTCAATCAAAAGAAGTAAGAGGTCATTGGCGGTCAGTGGACTCTGGATAAAAAAAACAAGCCTACTGAGAAACATTCTTTACATGTCATGATACAGAAAAGTTATATCCTGCCTTTATCAATCAGCATTGTGGATTATTGTAAGACAGTTCTTTGCATGTCTACTTAAAAAATCTATAAGCTTCAGTTTCTACAGTCTATTAGGTTGCAAACAAAAATACAATTAAAGTTATTTTCTTGTAGGTTGACTTGGGCCACATTTTATTGCAGAATTTGAACAATTGTATGTTCTTTTATGCACATTCATCTAATCCTTTGTTAATCTAGTAGAAATCACTACTCAGAGGAAAATTGGCAATGTGACTTTATTTAATTCATTCATATATTGATTTTAATTGATATGATTGTGCTGGTTTTAACCTCCTTTATTGTCTCTCATCATAACATTTATTTGAATCTCAAGTGCTATTTGTGTCAGTTTATAATGTTTTAGTTATCTCTTAATGGAAAGTACTTAATAAATCTGTGTTAATCGGTATCCTAGCAACAAAGGTAACAGTATCATGCAGTAGCAGTGATGGGAAATGAGGGCCAGTGTTTTCTTCAATAGTTCCTGTAACTTTAGTTTATTTAGTATATTTCCTGTGTGGAATAAAGCTAATTTCTAACATTTCTTACTTTATCTCTACTTCATTCTTTCTTTTTCTAATCTTTCTCCTCTCCAGATGATCACATTGTTTCAGAGAAAGTTCAATGTCTGGGCTGTCCCGTAGAGATTGATGACAACTCAGAGGACCTTAGGAGTCCTCTTTCTGTCTCTATCGCGAAGTATAACTCCATCTCTGACTCTACTCACCTGTTCACCCTGCACAGTATCAGCCACGCCACCAGACAGGTAGAGACTGGGTGATATGAAGGGAGAGGAAGTGGGAGGAATGTCAGGTAGAGAAAACTTACTACACTTCTTTCTCTGCTGTGTGTGTGCCTGCAGGTGGTCGCGGGCTTCAGGTTCAAGCTGAGATTTGATATGAGAAAGACCACTTGCGCCAAGGATGAACACAAAGACCTGAACGAGCTGTGTGTCCCTGATAAAAATAATGTGGTAAACATGAAAGCAAAACACATATTACCACTGACATAATGTGATCTTTTTCAGGCTTATTGACCTGAGGGCTGTACTGCGAAGGGAGTTGAACCTACTCAGATTTAACTCTGGGTTATTGAGGAAAGTCCAGGTTGACAAACTCTGATTGCCTACAGTGGTATTAAATGGTACTATGACAGTGATTAAGATGTTAGTTAGTTGAGTGTGTATCACCGTAATCTGAGGTTGTGTGCGTTCACACAAAAAGGCGTGTTCAGCAGCGCAGGAAGAGTTTTTTCATAATAGCTCGTGCCCAGAAGGATGTACAATGATACTATCAGGATATGAGGATTTTAAAGAATGGATTAATCTAATCTTTTGTAGTACGAGTTATGTGTATATATAGTATATAATTGCACCCTCTGGTTACACCTGAGGTCACAGAGTTATTCCTGAAGTTGCCTGGATAAGCCAATCACCTCCGTTCGTAGTATCGCCCTCTGATGTGTCTCTCTCTCTGTGTGTATTTGTGTGTGCAGGAGTTTGCCAACTGTAACTCTACAGTGGATATAGCACCGTGGAGACTTGAGCCCCCAGAGGCCCAGATGGAGTGTGCACCAGGGGCACTGCCCGAGGTGAGAGACACTTTTCAGCATTTAGCCCTTTTTAGAAATACAGTCTGAAGAGATCTAAACTCCAGCAACACTCGTCATCTGTGACCGATGTGGGTCTTTTTTTAACTTTACTTGACTAGCCGATGCAGGCTTATCACAGATTTCTTTATATGGTTATCTGCTCCGGAGAACGGCTGAGCTCACCCACAATGTACAGGGACCCACTCAGTCTGTTATCTGACTGCTCTGCCCAGGAGTCAAAAAGAGGTTTAAATTTCCTATGCAGAAAGTTTTGAGGGAAAGTAACATATTTTCAGGTTTTTCCTCTGATGTCCTGTGACTTCTTTGCCTCAACTTTCTGGGATTCCCTGACATTTATTTGTAGCTATTAGTTAACCACTAGTTGATGCTAATGAACTGAGAGCACTGGGACTCCTGGCAGTCCATAGCTCCTGTACCAGAGATGCTCAGAGCTCATAGTTCAGCCAGAGTCACCTAACAGGATGGCGAAGGCAGAGACATCATGGGACAGGGAAATCCATAAAATATTTTATCCAATAAAATATTATCCGGTTTCACCAAAATCAGAGAATAAAGTTATACAAGTTGTTTGCTTTTGTGTTCAGTGATTGTGAGATAGGGCTTTTTTCAGACAGGATAAACTGAGGGGCTGCATGAGATAAATAAGGATGATTTTTAAAGAGTGAATCATGCAGATCTACGCTAATGTCTCAGATTAAGAATATAGAGCTGGAATCGAGCATAAGTCTCCTTTAATATCTGGGTCTTCAGACCACCTCTCTTAGCCAGTCGCTTACTTTCCCATCATGGGCCTCTTTCTCTGACTTTAATGCCAATGCAAAAGGTTTTACTCCATTTTCTGTAATAGTCCATGCTTGGAGTGAAGACTCAATAGCTGAGAGTAGCTTTGAAGGACTTTATTTTGCTAAAATGTTGGATAGCTATAATATGTTGAAAGTTAAATGCAGACATTAACTCATGTTCCAAACAAAAGCCAACATGCTGAAGGGTCAGCTCGGAGTAAAAATACACAATGAAATAAAGTATCAAGAAGGATAAAATAAATGAATAGATAGTGCTTTGAGTTAGGAAATTGAAATTATGTACAAGGAAGGTGTTACAGAATGCTACAAAAGGATTATGTTGGAACAATTTTGCATAGAAATTGGAAAAAAAAAGGACCGATCAGATGTCCTGATAATATATTTTTTGTTGTAATCCTACAAGGAAGGCTACACAAGACTTCACTCTAAAATAAAAAATCAAACAATCTGTATTGTTTTCTATAGACGTTCATCAGGCGCCGTCCTCCTGGCTGGTCTCCACTCAGGAACCTTCTGTATGACGTTGCCGCCACCACCACCACATCAACCCCAACCAAAGCGACAGCCAAAGAACAATCTTCTGAGGAGGACTCCACCACCACCAAAGCGTCCGCCTCCCCTGATGTGGCCGCAGACGCTGTGAACGACAGCCCCTTCCACTGCCCGTCCAAGCCCTGGAAACCTTTCAATCCAAACCGTCTAGACACGCCTGCCGCTCCTACGATGGCCACCGTAGAGGCAGCCTCCCCACAGCCCTCAGCGGATGTGGGCTTCAGTGATGCAGACCTGTTGGGATAAACCTTTCCTTAATGGAACCACATTAATATTCAAAATAATCTCACTTGTCACCCTCTCCCAAAGATTTGTTTTTATTTTGTAGACTAGTCCTCTATTATATATGTGAAGGAACATGTTTGAGAGTTGTTATGCAGATTTAAAACTATATAAAAGCAAAAGGGTTAAGTTAATAAAATAACCACGTTGGAGGGGAAAAAGAGAGAGCAACCCGTATTTTTGACTCTGTATCTACTCAGAAAGCACTGAAGAGAAGGACTGAAACGATGACAGAGCTCTATACTGTTACCATATTAATTGCTGGTCAGTTTGCTTTGAGTAAATCAAAGTAATGAGTGGCCTCAGTGTCCATTAATGTGCGAAAATAGATAAAAGTACACTGAAAAATCATTCTCAAAGGGAAAAATCTGCAAGAAAATAAAAAAAAAGCTTTGTTCCGTGTGCTGGTTTTATGTGAGTTTAAATGCAGCTCATTAATAATTCTTTTCAATGTGTCCCTTTGTGTGAACAGTTCCCGTAATCACCTACTTCCACATGGACAAACAATATTCAGCTCTGTTTCATCAGAAGATCACACTGTGTTTCCTCCTGACATGGTGTCCCATGACTTCCCTTAACAACGTCACTTTCATTAACCCAAATGATCTTTCCGGTCTTGCTGATGTGTTTTTTTTTTTTTAAGGAATAAACAATCAGATTCATTGATCCAGTTGGGCTGAAACAAATGGAACAAATGTGTGAAATAGTTTTTAAAACTACGCTACGCTCTTTTCCTGTGACATTGGTAGACGGTCTTCTCCAGGAAAATAAATTCCCTTTTCAGGAATCCACTTTTTGAACAGATACACAGGAAATAAAACAAAATAAAGAATTTAAACTTTTTCAAAATGCTATAATGGTCAATTACACATTATATTGCTCAATAAATTAAGATTTTGTAAAGAGCTATGCTGTACAGTCAAACTGCAATAAGGGACGGTCCAAAACACGGCCGGGTGAATGTTTAACAAATTTATTTGTACATCTTCACAGAACACTCAGATGACCAGTCAGTCAGAAACCTTTACTCTTGTGACCAGGGACCCAAAAAACGAAACACGATATACATTTATAAATAATACAAACGCAGGTTATTGTGAGGGTGAACTCATAAAAACTGTTCCTACAGGGAGCAAACTTAAGGCATTCATTTAAAAACATCTGTATGGCTGCTTAGCAGACTAAATAAAAAAACACCAACAACAAAAAAAACATGTAGGAAGAATATTTCTTTACCCAATCTCATGCAGGTAGGCTGTGAAAAACAATACATTGGCCCTTTGTACATTCATTCATAGTATAGTGCTGACAGCATGGTATGTTGTGGAAATATATTAGTGACACGCTAAAATGTAGTTTAGAGCACTGCATACAGAAAAGAACATGAAACCAGACCATTTAGTCTATACTTCTCTATAAATTGAGTTTGGGACATTTCAGAAGCCTCAAAAATAACCAAATAAATCGAAATATTTCGTCATATTTGCTCCTTGATCCAATTCTGATTTGAAAACATTCATTCAAGGCTTTTTAGAAACATAATTTGTGTTAAAACAAGGAGAGTCTGAGCGTGGATTTCACAATGATTTGAACTGATTTACAGAAAGGAACACAGATGAAGATCTGCGGCCTGATTTGTTGATATCAGGAAACCACATTAACACAGGCGGCAGACACCGTACGCCTACACCTGTCCGCCAGGTGAACAAACAGGGACAGTAACAGAAACACCTTGAAGGTAGAGAGTTGTCCGACACTCTTTAATAACAGACGCTAAAAAAGTTCACAAAAGTACTAATTTACCGCACTGATATTGCATTGAATTGCATTATTTGTCCACCGTTTGTCTTGGAATCATCATAATGATATGATTGCATTTGCACGGGCAAACTGAAGAGTGCGTGAATGAGAACAGTCTGTTAAACTTCACAGAAAATCTATCAGTATTTCTTTGCACACTTAGGGCGCCTAAATGAGATCATTTTCAACTTCACCTTCGTAGAATAGCAGGTATAATGATTATGTACTGAAACCTCCTGCATTGTGTTGATCCATGCAGTTAGACAAGCTGGCTTAGCAACAAAAAATAGACAGTTTACCCCGATCCTGTGATATATATATCATATCTGTAAATATGGGCTTGTGTTTTTTTATTGTTGAGCTTTTAGACACCCAGAAGGGATAAAGCATACATGCCATCAAAGCCTTTCACGTAAGGGAAGAAACGCTAGTGCAACAATTATTGCAGAATTCCTGCACCGATTCAGTGCCAAAGTTTGGGACCTGGAGAACTAACGAACGCGCTGAGAACACGTGAGACACATCACTTGGACGTTCTTATGATTTTGAGGCAGATTAGAGAATTTCAGATTATTAAAACGTATTAAATCCTGTAAGATACTTCGTCATAGTTCTCGCTGCACCTGATCTTAGAAATGTGAAGTTGAGCACAACTTCATTAGTTCAAGAAGTAGTCGAGTCTTCGCTCGGAAATTCAGGACTGCGGCATCAATAACATTCACTACTAGTATCAAACAGCCTGTACACTATGCTTCAACCTTCGGTGCTTACGTACAGTTAAATACACACTCACACACACTCATAATCAGACACAGCACCACCCCATCTCAGCTTGAAACCAACAAAATACAGCCGTGGTACTGATTCGTGACATTTCAAGTAAAACGTTTACAACTTATGTATGAAAAAAGTTTCTCTGTTTCCTCTCGTTTGTTTCCTTACAAACAATGCAAAAACTTTTTTTGATTGTTTTTGGTTTTTCCTTCTCTGGCACAGACCAGCCAGTGGGGGGAAAAAAGGCTTACAAAACATTTAGAGACACCATCACTTCAACAGTTAAGTGTCATCACACACAGACACATGTACGTGTACACACATACATACATACATACATACATACATACATACATACAGACAGACAGACATAATGTGGGTTTTCATTGGAGCCTGCCAATGAAGCTCTGCAACCTGTACAGAAGGACAATTAATGCACATCCATCTGGAGAACACATGGGAAAAGATATTAAAGATAACAACACTACAGGTTTGTCACACATGAAGCCTCCCATAGAAAAAGAGGTTTGACTGGAACTGTACATACTGTACGTACATACTGCTGCTTCAAAATGTACATCATACATACTGGTTACACTGCTTGAGAAACATGCATACTAGGCTAACTTTCTTCTTACAGAGTCCTTTTGGACAAAAAGGCATTGAGAACTAGAATTTTGAAGTGCATACCCCCCAACCTTTTTCTTTCTTTTCTTTTTAAAGTCTGTAACTGATATGCCTGACTGCATGATGCAAATGCACCAGCATTAGCTTTCACAGGCCTCGGCAATGCCTGATTTGGCACGTTAAGGAAAAGAAGGAACAGTGAAGGAGAGGAGAGCTCTCTGCTGATAACCTACTGTGTGTTTAGTGGCACTGCATCCCGACATGAGAAAGGAAACATGAAGATGCAAAACCATAAGAAAAAGAGTGCACGTAAGGTCAATTAGCAATTAAATACATTCCAGCCATTAATGTTCCAATAATATGAGCTCACACACGTGCGCCACATCAAAACAGACCACAACTTTGGCTTTTCTATACAATCAACAGTTGAACTGGCAAAGTGCAGATTTTGTTCTTCTTCCGTTGGCAGATTGAGCTTTATACTGAAGGGTTATAAAGATAATAATTTAGCTATGCACACATCCAAATGTCTTTCAAGCTACATTGTGAGGGCTCGTGAAGTACTACATTCTGTCCTCAACAAAACACACAGTGCAAGAATTTCTCAATTCAACTGACGAAGCCGTCTGTGTTCATCATTAAAAACGCCTGTTTTAACAATAACTTTAGAGAAAATTCCAAAATGACTCAATATCTCCGGAGACCAGCCAGCTTTGGTGTCTTTTAAAGACACAGTGAGACAAACATACATACTTTCTCTAAAACATTCCAATAACTTAGATGAATCGTCATCAACTTGGAGGCGTATACACAAATTAATCAGTCCCTCCAGGATCGCCATCTCAACAATTGCAATTTTGTCATTCCACTGCACATTGAGCCATGAAACAGCAAAAATAGCTATTTTATTCTCACTGGAACAAGTTGCCTTACATTGTAAATGAATTATAACTTAAAAAAAGACTAACTCTTTTTCATCATCGCAATTTTTTGATGAAATCAGGGATTTTAGATTGCAATAATCAAAAAAAAAACAAAACAGTAAAATCCTGGAAGAACTGATTAGTAAAAATGAAATAGATTGAGATGATTAGATATCCCCGCCCTTCATAAAAAACAGCACATGGCTGATAGCTAGTGGCTCATAGCTAGCAGAGGTGTTGGTCCAAAGAATGTAGCTGAGGTCTAATCCATAGGACCAAACAAAGCAGGAGAGGGTGGAGAAAATAGTCCTCTACAGCCTCATATCACTCTGTATTTGCAAAGCCCTGCCTACTTTTGAGCGATCTGTTCAAATCATCCCTGTTACTTAATCTCACCCACGTGCGCTGTTTCACTTGATTCACTGAGGGCACTATAACTAATATCCACTGTGACTTTTTACTACTTTTTAAAAAGGTGTAGAGCATGGCTTTAATGGTGCCTGGCAACATAAAGCATGGCTCAAATGCTGCCAGGGTTATGGGCTCAGTAAAACAATAGAAATATCCACCAAATGTGCAATAAACACAAGTTAAAATGCACTTTGTCCATGAGTCTATCTATCTAAAACATTCTAATGGGGCACATGCTAAATACCACCAACCTAACATGGTTAAAAATACAAAAAATACACAAAGAAGGTCGAAGCTAGCATGCTTTTCATGTTAATAGTGCTGATTGTTTGCTTAATCCAACTTTGGAGGGCTTAGCAGTGTTGTGGAGTGTTGTGCTGTGACGCCAAGGCATTTTATCAACAGGAAGACGTGACGTTCCCCTGGGCCTCTGCTCACCGTCAAAACAGTAAGCCAGAGGCTTAAAATAGGTCCCATTATTCATAAAATGTGAGACTGGCACTTTGACTCTTGCCATTTTGCATTTCCAAACAAATTAGTCTTTAAAATTCCACATAGGGCCACAATAACTACCGATAAAGTCAAATGAGATGTTTAACTTAAAAGTGACGGAGGCAAAAAAAAAAAAAAGTAATCAGAAGTCTTCATTCACGAATAAGAGCAAAACTCGACAAAGTAAGGGGAAAGGTGTTGCACTCGTGGTCAGAGGAAGGAACACAAATTACAAAAAATATATTTACACAAAGAATGTGGTGTGTTTCTGGAGAGTCGAGTTAGGGTTTTGCCTGTGTAGAAACTGAAAGAAACTAGATACATAAATAAATTTAAAAAGTCATAATAAATCTGTATATTATTCTGGTATTTCTAAGTGCTGTTTTTTTTGATGGAGAGGCATCATCACCCTGAAGTTTATGCAAGAGTCTAAAGCAGCACCACCAACAAATGTTCCCAAGTGGTGGAGTGCTTTTTCATTGAGGCCGTGAGAGACTGGAGAGCTGTGCAAAACAACCCAGTTTTTTGAGCTTTGAAATTTCCTCAGAAACAGTTAAAAGCTGACACCAAATCAGCTGAGAACGACAAGACTGTGCAGTGGTAGTCATCATAGAAGCCCACACACTCCAGTAATCCTGCACTGTACGCAAACAAATTTGAGTAACACTATATTATGTAAGATAATTTAGACAGTTCCTTGTGTCCGCTATCTCCTCAGCAATGAGATTAAAAAAAACAAAAGTTTCCCAAGCACCTCCTTTCTGGGATGGAGCCACAGTGCAGCACTAATACAGCAGAAGGGCAACAAGTTGAACTTACTTTGTGGCTACATTTATAGACTGGCAGGTACATCTTCTTTACACTGATTTGTCCACTTTTGTGTTTTTTTCCTGCAAGAGCAGCTGGGTAAGGAGTGAAATTTCCTTGGTTACCCAGGGGACGCACAGTAGCCAAGGATACAAGCATCACCAGGTAGGGCACACCTTCACCAGGCCGTGAGGACTCTTGTGTAGACGCAGAACAAGCAGAGGGGTTAAGTGTGAAGGCTTCATCGGGACCACACATAAAAGGAAGATGATAATGGCAAGATAATGAAAAGAGGAACCTCGTTTAAATAAACAGAAATGATGCTGGTGTTTAAAAGATAAATCAAACTTCCATCATCAGTGAAATGTTCGTGGTGTCAGCTGTAATGAAGAACTGAAATTTCTTGAAAGACTGATGCGTGATTCGAGCTTGAACAGCTGGCTGACGGAGGCAAACACTCCACGGTGGGACTGATGATAGATCAGTTTAGTGCATGCTGTCTAATCGTGTGGAATATCCAGTCCATCTTGGTGGTCCACCCTCCATGGTGAGCGTCGTTCATCTGTTTCATGAAGTAGTCCAAAGCCTCCTGCACAGAGCAGAAAAAAATAAAAGATTCAGAAAGCCAAATGCGAGACTATTTAAAGACCCTGAATTAAGATCAGAACAGAACAGAAATGAACAGTGAGAAAAGCCTTATTACCTGTTCGCTTTTCTCCAGGGCCAGCGTCTTCCTGATGTAGGCAATGTCATCAAATGACTGCAGCTCAGGCATGCCAGAGCCCAGCATCATGGAGAACAGGTTGATGAAGAGGTTAGCATGCTGGCGGATGGCCAGGTAGGCTTTATAACACATCTCCTGGAACCTGGAGGCAGACGGAAAAGGGAGAAAGAGAAACAAAAAGTCAAATTGTATGCAGTGTGTTTAGTGGCTTCAGTGCAGGGAAGTCACAGGAACATTAACAAGAGAAAAAAGAAAGTATAAATGAAGCTTGTTGTTCTCGCAAATGGTGACAGCAAGCTGATTCACAAATGCTTGTTGTTCACAAACTGCCTGGTCCTACAGGCCTCGTGCATGGGTCACAAGTATAGAGTTTATTTTTCTAAATTGAAGCCAGAGGAAATGATCTCATGTTGCAAATCGCAGCCTTCATGTTGCAAACTTGGTATAACTTGCCAACCAGACAGGAAGGATGCTAGCCAATTGCTATGTGACGTAAAATGATCACCACAGAGTCCTAAAAGAGTGTCTCGTGCGTCAGTCGGTTGGGTAAGTTGAGTGGACACTTACCCAACTGAGGGAAGTAAAAGGCACTGTGTTGCTTGAAGATAAAAAAACATGGACTAAATGAATTCAACCCTCTGTCATGCCAATGTATTTCCAAAATAAAAGCAATTGTATGTGCTCCACAGTTTAACCGAGTTAAAGAAAAATACACCTGTAAGAAAGCTCTGGTTGTGGCAGAATTTCATGATCGGACAAAAAGAGCCAAGACGTTTTGGGTGTCGTCATGCCAACAAACCAACAGACTGATACTAGTTGCAGGTAGCAGATCAAAAAGAAGATAAGAAACAATGATGAGAGAAAAGAAGAGGTAAGATGCTGCTGTACCTCTCGAACTCTTTGGTCTTCGCACACTCCTGGGATCCCTTGCTGATGACGATGAGGAAGTCTTGTGTCAGTACAAAGGGTACTCGCTCTCTCTTGTAGCCAAATTTCTTTTTCTTATGATCCAGGAAATGGCCAAAATCTATATGAAACAACTGGAAGAGGAGAGCAGGAAGTCAAAGTTACCTGTCTCTAAGAAATAAACGTGAATACCCACAGGAAAACACAAGGCACCAATCTTTCATCAACAATATAAAGTTTTTGACAGATTAGCTTTACTAGATTTACAGACACAGCCAGTCAGTCTGCTTAGCATTCACTTAAAGTTATCCATTTTATCAAATACGTACCTGTCAATAACAAATGACTACCAGCCTAATGTACTAATAAAATCAATTTCTACAACAGAAACAGAGAAAGACACAAGGACAGCAAGAAAATTATGAATACTTTTTGGAACAAGTGAAAAGTAAAACTTCATGAATAACTAGAACAAGATTATGGAGGTAAATGAGCAACATTAATATGGGAAGGAGCATAAAAATGTAGTTCCAGTTGCCTTGCACGTGTGGGTGCGATTTCATTATATATGAATAATTTGGTTATTACAGATACAAAGATCTTTATCAGATCTTCAAAGAGAGTTAATCTCTCAAATTGTGTAGTATATTGTGTATTGTGTAAGTATAGCATATGTGCATATTGTAACCTGTCCATACTTGACCAAAACTGTGTGCAGTGTATGTGCATTATACAAGTTACCTGTCCATCATCTTTGACCATAATGTTGCTGTTGTGCCTGTCTCCTATTCCGAGGATAAATGTAGCTACACAGTAGCCAGCACAGGACCTTGTAAACAGATCCACAGCCATGTCATACCTGCACAAACACACACAAACACACGCCAGTAAGCAGTGACACCATTAGTTTTGCATTTTCGGAAGAAACTAGAAATGAGAATGTGTTTAAATTCTAATTAAACAAAGCAAGTACATGAAACTAAAGGCAGGCAGAAGTAAATGAGCCGTAACTCTAAACAACACCAGATTTTCCCGAAGACATTTCTTTTACTAGAGATACTCTAATGGACATTGTTCTGTACTGTCTAATGTTGCGAAGAAGCTGTAAAAATGTCATCAGGAGAGAAGAACTCACATCTCGCCCTTGTTCTTGTCCTTGAGCCACTGATGCAGAGTGTTTGAGTTGAACTGCAGGGCTCCTTTCAAGCCTCCTTTACACTGAATCTGCATGATGGTGTGGGAGCTGCGAACCACTTCAATGAGACCCACACAGTCTCCTAATGACAGACAGCCATAGGGAAGCATCCTGGAGACAAACAAAACAGATTGGCTTAGCCCCATGCACCGAGGACGGAAGGAGTTAGAGAAAAAGGACTGAAGCAGAAAGATTCAGAGAGAAAGAGAAAGAGACATAGGAGAGAGAGTAGTACCGAAGGTCCAGTCCCTGATTCTGCCAAATATTCTCCATGATTTTAATAATCTGCAACGTCAGCATATCCTGCCGCAAGTCTACAACACAAAAACACACACAATGAAGGCATTGTGATACTGACAGACTATACACATACACAACACAAGGGTGAGTAAGTATGATTAACAAGAAGCTTTGCAGCCTTTAAACAGCACTTTACAGTTTGTGTCAACATTTAGGATTGAGGCCGGGAAATCTGCTGCATCCATTCGTAACACAAATCAAAACAGAGCTACAGCTTTCAGAGTTTATCTCAATGACACATGAAGGTAGCAGTAGGAGAAAAAAACTCAATACATCAAAGTGTAAGCCCAAATCTTTTTCCCATCCTTCAAATTCCTGGTATTTATCATTCAAGTATCACTATTTATTTGGCAATGACTAACTTAAATGCTACGACATCAATTTAAATACATATTGTTTTAGATTTGTCGTTACAGACTGATTTCTAGCACGTGTGTTGAGAGGACAGAAATGTTCTGGAACAGTTCCCATACCCTCAAGAGCCAACAGAGAAAAACAATGAGTGTGTGTGTGTGTGTGTGTTACCGTCTCCATTTTTGAAGATTATCTCATTGTTCTGAAAGAGCAGCTCGGACATGATGTCAGGATTCTCCCAGTTGAGCCACAACGGTCTCTTAGCCGATGACATGATCCTGCATTCATCTAGCCTGTGAACAAATTAATTCAAGTCTTTTAAACAATGTCTTTTTTTCCCCCAACCCCACTTATTTACACACACACACACACACAACAACACAACAACACACACCACACAACACAAACAAACACACACACACACACACACACAACACAACACACCACAAAACACACACACACACACAAGCTCATTCACTATTGCTACCGACCTCAGATTTCCCAGTTGGTGTGCAGGGTTGAGAGGGGAGGTGAAGTTCTGCAGAGCATCCATGTAGTCCGGTCTCTTCATCTGGTCCACAAGAAACCGCATCTGGACCTCCACAAGACACACACACAACCACAACACACATATAAATATGTGTGCACGCACCCGCAAACACATGCATCCACAAACAGAATCTTCTAAAAAGGGCTGCATTTACGTGGTGTTACAACTCTAAGGGTAAATTATAAAATAAACAAACACATAAGTTGTTCTAAGATTTAATCTAATTTTAAGACTGAGCAACACAGATCCAACGTAAAATCTGGTTGTTTAATAGGATATTTTAATATAAAAAAGGCTATGCGTGGTGGGGGTCAATTAACTGCACAATCCACTGATAAAAGAACCACATCGACTGACTAACAACACAATAGTGATGCGAATGTTACACATTAAGAGTTGTGACAAAATCTAAATAAATAAAATCCTGTTCTGCTCAGATTGTGATAGTACAAACTGTGAATGGTGAGGCTGTTGAAACATTAAAGGTCCAGTGTGTAACCTTTAGGAGGAATCTATTGGCAGAAATGTAATGTAATATTTAAAGGTATGTTTTCGTTAGTGTACAGTCTGAAAATAAGAATTGTTGTGTTTTTAATACCTTAGAATGTTTTTATCTACAGGGGGAGCATGTCCTCTTCCACAGATGTTGTCATATTGAACCGCACTTTAATCACACCCCTAGATGCCACTGAATCCTACACACAGGACCTTTAATGCTCTTGTTTGTATGATTAAAATAAATGCCAGCATCACCACAATTTTCCCCACAAAATTTATACCAATTTTGAGATTTAAGTCTTAAAAACTTGAACATAAATATCACGTTTCCTGTGTGCGTATGTATAAGTGTATGTATGCGTGCTGTCGCCCTCCTTACCTTCTGCGTCTCATCCTTCTTCTCCTGTTTAAGGATGTCAGTGAGGTTAATGAGCTTCTCCATGGCTTCTACCTGCCTGCTCAGGTGTTTGAGGTACATGCCACAAGCCCTGCAGTAAGCCTCTAACAGCAGCCCAAACCTCTGGCTCACTGTTTTATTGTGCATTTCTGACCTGTGAGGAAGCCACAAAGAGAAAAGAGGGAGTCAGAGAGTGAGAAGCCGGGAGGCAAGATGTGTTTTTAGCTCTCTAGAAAGACCCAGAGAAAGGAAGATACATAAACATGAAGAAAAAGGAATCTGGATGGTGACTCACTTGAGATGCCAGAAGAAGAAATGTCCTATCCTTTGATTGGTCAGGGCCTTTTTAAGGAGAAAACGGGCCAGAGGATTGTCAAGATACTGCTCATATTTTAATACCTAGAACAAGAGAAGACAGAGGAAGAGAAGATTGGAAGAAAAGAACAAGTGGAGATGCAGAGATAAGGTTCAGATTAGTCATTTTTTTTAGACTCTACTGTGTTTCCTCTCTCTGTACAACAAGTACCAAATACAACCTAAGGCATCACAAACCGGAAAGACTTAACATACAAGAACAGGCCAAACAAAAGCTGCTTTCTAACCAGTATGAGTTACTGGCAGCCAAGGACAATGAGAGTGGCTGAGAGAAAAGTACTCCATAGTCCACTTGAGTCATAGCACTCTTTGTTCCTCAGTGTCTTCCTTTCTACCGCATTCTTTCGTCAATCAGTTCCTTGAATTTAAGAGGCACAACTCTCTGTTAGACTAACCTGTACGAGCTGAATGAGGTACTGGGACAGTTTGTCATCAGTCAGGTATTTGTCAAGGCAGCGTACAGCAAAGTGCCGGACCATGGGGTCTGGATAATTACAGTCCAACAGCTCCATGGCCTGCTCAGGACGGATAGACGGCCATTCCTTCAACAGACAGTACATCTAGAAAACGCACAAACCAAGAAATATGAATTAATACTCGTTATAAAGCCCTCTACATATACAGTATATATACCTTATATTACATAATTACAATTGAGCAGTTTATCAAGAAAATACAAAGAAACATATTAAACAAAATTATATTCTTTGCAGTCCCGCTGCAAGTTTGTGATTTCACCAGCTACAGCTAGGTAGCAAAGTTACATCAAAACTCAGTGTATGTGCATTAGGGTATATCTTTTTGTGGAAGTATACGTTCAAACTATTGAACTGGATTTTTCTATTTCCATTTTTCCAAATCCAATTAAAAGTACTTTGTGGAACAGATAACTGTGTAAATCTTTCTTTAACTCCTCCTTCTTGTTTATCAGACACAGATCAAATATATAAGAGTGTTAATATCAAAGGGAGGGTATGACATGGCCTTTCATTACCTGTGCTACTTCATCTCTGGAGTTCCATTTGACAGCGAGAAGGATCTTGGGAAGGATCTCAGGGATGTTCATGCAGTAGTGCCTGTTGAGAAAAAGAAATGGTTTTTACATACGGAGTCTACATCCTGCATACAAGGTTAAAACAAAATTGTGTTACCACACATATTCAGCACGCAGAATTTGTTTATGTTTTTAAACAAAAAGTATAAAAAGTTTCAGCCATGAACCTAAAAGAATAAGCTTTTATTGAATCTGGTTGCTATGCAACTAACAGTAAATTTACATACAACATGTGAAATCTACGCCATTCTACATAAAGCAGTACTTTTATTGCTATATGATGAAGTAGTATTGTTTTATATTTGCTGGTTGGGAGGTTACCTGTGTCTCCAGAGGAAGTCTTTCTCCTGCTCAGTGATTTCTGAAAGAGGGTCTCTGTTACTGAGCTGTCTCAGCTGCTCGGTGTCGCTTTCTGTCAGGGCGTGATCTCTGGCCACACGGTTGCTCTGAAACACAACAGAAATAAAATACTTTAAACGCTGCATTATTACACTACTAACACCATAATTAAATGGCTGTGAAGTTACTGTACGAGACCCTGATCTCTCTGCACATTTACTCTGTAATGACACACAGTGTAACAAGGTAAACACAAGTGTTTTATCATTAACCTCTTTTATCGTATCTAAGTACAATACATTTGTTTGTATCTTTATACTAGTAATCTAACAAATGTTTACATTCGACCATGCAGACATTACATGCAACAAATATAGCCTGGAACAGTTGTAATCCATTAAGACCCATTACTGTTAGGCTGTAAGCTTCTCAAACAACTCAAGTTACAGATAAAGGATTTACTTAATACGCCACATTACACTATCCTCATTAATAAATCAACACTGAATGGTCCAGTTCTCTTGCATCGCAGAGTATCTGATGCAACAACATGCCACATTAAAAATAAATCTATTCGCTGAAAATCCTCATCCTCATTTACAGGAATCTAACTGTCCACTGTACTATAATTTTAATTTATTCCACAAAGTCCACCATAGTTCTGACCTAGAGTTTAAAAGGAAGTTTTAAATCAGTGCAGAAGTTATAATGAACTTAGATAACCACAGCCGCAGTAGTCCTGCTTGCATTACCAATTAACTCTCACATTGTATAAGCGTAGGGTTTCCTTCACAAAGTCATTTTTGAGGACAACCTGGAGCGTGAAATAATGTTAATAGTCGGCAAAATGAGATGCTGTGTTCACGCCGTGTTAAAAGCATCATCCAGGTCAGTAGCTCGCGTCTCTAAAGCGTGACATTTAGTTGGAAATGTATGCAAATGCCTCTATTTACTGGCTGTTGACTGGAAATCAATTTTTAATGATGCATTTCCTTTGTTGACAACTAGTATTTCCTGTTTACAGTAAGTGACACGGCCTGTTAAACTTCCATTCTGTTCCCTCCTGCGCTCTGTGCTCACCGTCACTGTGTTTTAAAGCAGCCAAATTCACAGTCTAATTGTTTTCATTTAAATATCTTTTCTCTTTCTGTCGTCGGAATGAGTATGAAATCTGACCACGGCTCATGAATACTATATTAACCAGCAGTCATTACCGAGCTGCTGAGCTGCAGATAAAGTCATTATTTTACGATCACAATATCGCCAGACAAAATAAACATAAATACAGTGCTGTGCTGTGAGATGGGCTATAGTGACATTTAAAATGACAGAGATGCTGTGGAAGCAACAAAAGGTTGTCATACTCAACAAAGCCAAAACACATCTATATCAGCTGCAAATGTGTATGCTTATAAAACAATGACAAACAATGCCTGAAAATGCCCTCAAATCCTGAAGAGCAAAAAGAGCAAAACAACTGAAGGAAAGTTCTGTTTTCCGCTGCCCAATCGTCCTCCTTAACCAAATCAAGGCTGTCAGTGTCTGACTGTGTGAATATGAAATAAGATCAAACATTTTTTCTGGTCAGTATGAAATTATCATCACACCATGTACTGCACTCCTCAAATATAGCACACACATCGTTAATAACTTAACACATCGTTTCACGCTGTTCACATCCTCTCACATGGCGGAGTAACTCCAACCACAAGTCACATTGTCAGAAGTCATGGTTCTCTTACCACACATCATGCAGAAATCTGATAAGACACCAACACCAACACCATCATGAATAACTGAACACAATAGCTGCCAGTGGCACTGCCGAATACCATGAAAAGTACTGGGAGCAACTCAGTTAACAAGATATACATAAACAACGGATGTTCATAGCTAATTGTTGGGGTGAAAATTAACCACATTTATCACATTTTGACCTAAATTTAATCATATCATCCTTTTCAATAAATAAAATATCTGACATAAACTGACAAGCGCTAACAACATTCATTGACACCTAACAGTATATTTAACCAACCAATTAGCACTGCTGTGTCTTATAAACAATCACATATAATATATACACAAAAGATTAAATAACACCAAACCCTGTTCTTTCACCCAAGAACAGGGTTTGGTGTTAACCTTTTAAAACTTAAACAAAAGTAAAGAAACGTCTGTTAAGGTAGCATCTCAAATGACCAGAAGGGAGTTTGTAGGTGTGAAGTTGTAGAAGTTTAAGAGCACTTTCAAAACATATAGAGCCACTTAGAGAAGAAGGGATGAATTTCACCTTTCATTAGACTCCTTAGCAGAGTGAGATATTTTGACAGTGATTGCTGTATCCTTGTTGAATGCATTACATGTAATGACACAATCTGCTAAATTATTTGTGATGCTAGTAAATAATGTGATATGTGTGTTATGTAAGACATCGCAAGTAATTATAGTTCTGGAGTGCGTGGTGTGTGGGTTAACACAAGTAAATACATTTTCAAAAACTGTAACTGGCTGGTAAGCAGGTTATTACCTGTCCAGAAAGGTTGTAGTTAAACCCCAGTTCCCTCGAGATGGTCCAGTTGGCATGATCCTCTATTGCATTCATATCTGGGTACTTGACTGGACTACTAAAGTGGTCAAACTCCAGCTCCAGACATGGGGTTTCCTGGAACATGGGTTAAAAGTATATAATTAATATCTGTTTTTTGGAAACCTGTTACTTTCTTGAAATGGAGCAAAATAATCGAATCTGAATACCTTATTTGGGTTGGATCCAGTGACTCCTATGGCGTTGAGGAGGTCTTCAAGGCCATGAGGGACAGGCCAGAGGTTCAGAGCCATTTTGTTAGCCACCAGAGTGTGAGTGTAGTCAAACAAGTTGATATTACCCCAAGCTAGTGGGCAGTGCTCCTAAACAGAGTCGAGCAAAGAAACAGAGAAAGGCACCGATTACAAATGTAATTAGACTCAATGTGAAAAGCTCATGGGAAAAAATACAAACATAAACACAGATGGTGCATAATTCTAACGCCAACATATTCTGGGACTCACAGTTTAGAGGTATGTAATCTCATTAAGGTTCCATTATGCTGAGGACACATTAAAAGCACTACCTCTAATGTTTATATCTATATACAATACAACATGATACAGCTCAATCATCCAATAATCAGTGGTTATAATAAAAACAAAAAGATAATTTAGCCACAGGTTCACATTTACAGCTTAGCCAAAATCACTCCATGTCTCTAAACCCGTTGAGATGTAACATTGCCAGAGACTTAGTGGAGTTATTAAAAATCATTAAACCCTGCTCATTCTGATGAAACTCTTGACTGGTCGGGACCGCTGAGTGTTTTCTCTATTCCGTTGGTTAGGTTTTCTGTTAAGCAGATACAGGAGATGTTCTTTAGTGGGTGTTACATGCCTTCAATGAGTTGGTTTGCAGCATGCTAATGCTCTAACAGAGATTAGTTAGATCGAGTTTCAAACAGATTTTAATGGGTCTTAAAAGGTTCAACTGGGTCACTATGATGTTGGTAAATTAGACCTTAACGTATAATTGATTTTGATTGATTTTAAAGGCTTTTAAGAAGCTCAGATACAGTAATAGATGGAATGCCATGCCTACACTCTTCATGCTGAAAGGTTAAGTGCTATTAAATGTGGCTGGCTGTCTTCTGGTGCTGTGTATGACAGCACAGCCTATGATTTGTTATGTATGTTATATGTAGTACTGGCACTGGATGATTGGGAGACTATTGATAATGGCACAAGGAACAGTAAAAGTCTAAGGAAATGTTTAAGATAACATCTCGATCTTCACGGTGAGTCTTTACTAAGGGGCAGCGATGGAACCAGGTGACAAAGGGCAGCATGGTGAGGCAGACAGAGTTACATGCAGACAGCCAGTCAAAATGCACCTATTTATAGTAAGTGCTGGCACAAAAGGCTGCTGTAGAGAAGTGTTTATCTTTAATTCAAGTGGGGCATGAAAGAGCATCCGCTAACCTGACCTCCACCTAGCATGGCACAGTATGGGACAGGCCTCACCCCAGGTGTCTGTTACAATATCCATGTCTGGCATTCATTGATACACTCCACACTCTCTCACACGCACACGCACACACACACACACCTCTCTCTTCCAGCTTTTCCACAAGAGAAGAAAAATCAATCAGTGTGGGTGTCTGTTACAAGTATCATACACATTGCACAAACACACTGACACTCTCCCAGTTTTACACCTCATGGTTTCTAAACATAGAGTAAAATATACAGCCATTCTTTTATTGTAAATCTGATGTAAGTACCTAGAAAATGTTAATATTATGCTACACAAATGCTTTTTTGATATCAAAAAGAATTACCCTTTTAAAGTTTTACATGCATTGTATTAATTTGCTTTACTTTGCAGCATTAATTTGGATTTTGCTTTGTCTAAGTATTCAATTTTTTTGCTCTCAAAGTCTTAAGTTCAATTACTTCGATATGGGTTTGAGATAAAACAATTAGCCCCTTTCACAACATCAGTATGGCCCGAGAACACACGTATTAGTCTAACATGAATGGAAAAGTCCCTTGTGCTAATTGTGTTTCTGTTGATGTTTTCTGCCACCACAGTGCCCATGGCTGATTAGTAATTAAACAGAGCCAAAGACGATACCACAGCTCCCATTCACCTTGGACACATATACTCAGACAGACTCACGTGGTTCACGTACCAATACAAGAACATGCTAACAGACACAGAAACACACACACACACACATAGAAACAGTACCTATACCATATAAGTCCCTCCAGGATGGGTTAACATGCCACTGTTAAAAGATTTAGACACATGAAGGTCATCTGCTCTCTGCTATCTTTAGACTGTAACAACTGTAGCACTGTCGGTCTATCTGTAATATTGCACAATGCTATTGGCATTTGCATGATCAGGTATTACTTTCCTTTGGCTAACATGAGCTCATATTTGGCTTGTTGTGCCCTGTTCTAGATTATTTTGTGTTTTACATCACAAAATTAAATTTTCACTATTCACAGATATATACAATTTATTTCAATTGTAATATTGCTGCATTTTCTGTTATGAAATGTAGCAGTGATCTCTAAATGGCCTAGTTAAACACTTCCTGTTTTTGCATGTCCAACTTCCTGTCAACTTAAGTTGCACTGTGTAGTCATTTCCTTCACCGCTTTCTGTCTTACCTCCTTGGCTCCCTTCCTGCCCTTGACAGAGCAGATGGAGAGGCAGAGTCTGGCAGCACGAGGGATGTCTGGGATGTACATATCATACGTAAGCCACTCATTCCACCTGTAGATAAAGAATGAAAGAGATATAGAGATCATTTATGAGACTGAGACCAACAAAAAGAACCAGAAATAACCTCTGATATAGGTATAAAGGGAGAGAGCTGTGCCACTACACACAAAGTGCTACCAATGGCAGAAAACTGAATGCTCAGAAACCTTACACCTTACACTTACACCTGAGCTATGCTTTTCAGCAACACAATTTAGAAAGTGACACATAGCAAAAGATTCCTCAATGCCAAAACTACTTTAAAATGAAGGCTGTTCTACCAGGCATATAAAGTACAGGTAGTATCCCTTTTAACTCTCCAGAGGTATACGAGTGGTCCGAGGCTTAGGTTTAACAGTAATCTAATACAGCAGTTTAGTGTTACTAGCCAGCACTAAACTGTTAACTTTACCCTCCTGCTTTAGACTGCTTAAAGTAAATTAGAGGTAAATTGTCTAAAGCACTAGCTAAGTGAAATAAAGAGAAAGTGAATTAGAGTAGTAGTCATTTCCATTACTGGCTACCATAATTATTTTTTATGGTTTTATTTTTCACTGTATAATTACTCTCACATTTTTTGTTAAAGCACACAACTATATCAAGAAAAGCCCTTCACATAATAAAGTTATTATTATACTATATATATATACTATACTATAGACTGCTGGATGTAAAGTTATTGTAATGACTGGTGGACAGTTACCTGGGGTTAGAGCAGGGTACTCTCTGTGTGTTGACATTGTCACACATCTGTTCACCTCCATGGTAAATCCCTGTTCTCACATATATCTATAATTATACAGCAGAAGCAAAATGCAAAAAAGAAAGAAAACATTAATAAAAGAATGTATCTTCACTATAACAATGGGATAACAAGAGATTGGCCTGTTGGACATCTTATCTCAGAGGTACACATTAATAGTGTAACAGCAGTCATGTTAAATTATCATTATGTTTAAATGGTATGCAGTCATGCAGGTTTGTGATGACTTACACAAATGATTCATGACAACTGAGCACACGAACATGAACAACCAGAACTACTTTCTCTTGGTAAAGATCTCTGTTCACATGAGACCTGGACAATGAGTGTTTGTTTCCACAGGAAGTGGGGGGAGGTGGAAGATTGGGCGATGTGCACAACTAGAAAAACTGTCAACTGATATTGTTCAAAAACAAAATCTTAAATTACATTCAATGTATTTATTTCTATTCATGGATCAGCAAAAAAATTACAATAAAACACCATTCACTTTCTTTTCATTACTTAAAGAGAATTCCTCTCAGTTTGGCCAATTCTAGTCCTACCACGAATGTAAGAATAGAGAAACTAGCATATTCCAGTAAGCACTGTTCGTCCCCACCTTGTCTATGTCCCGTATATTGACATTAACATAGGTGGCACAGAGGATTCGTATTCGCAGAGTCCCGTTGATGGTCCACAGCGACTTGGCAGCAGCCTCGCCATTCATATAGGACGTTGCCGTGGAGATGCGGCGAGAGTATGATGGCATGACAAAGTTATCTGTAGGCAACTGGGTGTACAAGCTGTCCTTAGCCATTAGCATCAGGTTAGGCATCCTGCCCAGCATGATGCAACTACGGATATACTAGAGGGAGAGACAGACAGGGAATGACACAAAGGAGGATAGTTAGAACGAAAGTACACAAAGCTGCTAGAGTTACACCGTGCGTAAGTGTATTCAATTATGCCAATTGTTCATTTTCCAGCAGTCGCTGAAGGACTTTATGAGCAAACACTGACACTTTGTGCATCTTCTACCTTGATCTGGCTCACATGGAATTTCTCCGCTCTGAGCATTGGCTCACATCACTGTGCATGACAAAATGGTTCCAGTGTTTTAATAAAAGGCAGTGTTGTTTTCACAGTGGTTACAATAAATTAAAGTTCTGAGATGGATCAGGCGTTTAGCTATTTCCCTATACAGATTTATTAAAGGCAGATTAGACGAAGACATATCCATTACGCAACGTTGCAGAAATGCATAGTAGACACTCAACTTTTCATACCAGCAATGTTGACACTTTCTTAAACAAATGTGGGAACCAGCAGGGGTCATTGAGTAGGTAGTATGGCTTCCCCAGCAAAAGGAGGAATAGAATAGTTTAACTTTTATCCCATTTTTTGGAAGCTGGAACAACAATGGAAGAAATAAGGTTGACTGTTTTTATTGATTGTGATTTATAGTGATCCCAATTTGATCACTGATTGACTATGAAAACGTCATAATCATGAAACCTAAATATAAAGAATCTTAAGACAATATCCTCTCAAAATTGGGGGTCTGTGGTCTAAGTATTTACTACTTTAAGGTTTTATTTTATTTTTTCCACGAACTGGGGGTGCCCTAAATAGATCTTTGCCTGTATGTCTCTTACCTTATACTGGCTGATGGGGTACTTTTCCAGCAGGTACTCATCGCAGCCACAAACTTTGAGGATGTATTTACCCTGATATTCCTGAACACACATCTTCAGCTGCTCTGGGGACAGCAGCATGCTGCGAGTTTTCTTCCGAATGGCTTCTGCAATCACCTTTAAGACATACACACGCAGACAACCTGCGTTAGACACCCTTCAATTTCCTCTCACCGAATTTAAAACAGCGGGGCTCGTGACTGATCCATTGTCTCTTCATTTTAGTGCATATTCACCCCACCTGTTCTGGCACACAGTCGTGGTTGATCTTCAATGTATACTTTTGTTTGTCATTGTTCGGAGAAACAATCACCCAAATCACAACAATAATCTGACCTGTAAAGGAGACAGACAGAAGAGACAACAAATTAGAAAAAGAGTCAATAAATCCAATTTTACTTAAGACTGGGAACAATACCTACCTTTTTATTCTGGAGTCTGAGGGTATTGTGCTTCCTTTCTAGTATTATTTGAATACAATAGCATCACACTAATAGCATTTCAATCAAATCATTGATCAATGTGCTCATTACTGTAGTTCCTACATTTAGTAAAGGCAGGCTAGTAGTATTGATAGTATTGATTGGAGGCTAATATCTTTACTTCTTGCTCCCTTTCGGCCTCCTGTTGTCTTCAATGGCTTTTTGGGGTTTTATTTTCTCAAAAAATTAATCAGATTCCACAATGAAATAAATTAGACTCAAGCTATTGCTTACCTTTGTCCAGTTTGCTATAGATGTGTTTAGGAAGTTCCTGTGTGGATTCTACATTGGGTGGGTAAACATACAGCGCTCTACTGTGGGGCCCGCTGGCATCTCTCAGCTCCACAGAGTCTTTACAAACATTCAGGATGTTTCTCCTGAAGTCCTGAACCTCGGGGTCCTTCACGAGGTCAAACTCACACACAGGCATACCAATGGCAAAACCTGACAGAATAGAAAGCAGGGACAGTGTTTTTAATCTCTTAAAGGCATTTTTGGCTAGATTGGTCATTTAGAGATGTAGTAAAATGATGTTTTCCTGCTACATCGACTATAGTTTTCTAAAACAAACAAGACAATAATCCAAAAGAAAGTGTAAATGTGCTTTATTACATCAAGCTCAAAATGATCTCAAACATAGCTTGGGTGGGCTTTTTCATTCCCAACTTAACTTGTAGATCCATCAAATAATCTACTTAGTTTGCTGTTTAGCTGAACTAAAGAAAGCTAGTAAGTTACAGAAATATTCTTTTGTCTTTTGTATTTCTTAAAACTATTTAGATTAACTATAAAGTATCTAGTAAATTAAATAATAATTATTCTCTTAAGATTTACCAACTTTTTGCTACTCTGACACATATATATTGATTTACTTTTTTTAACCAACAAAAGTAATAACCCAAAAACAAACCAAAGCTACAACAGAACCAACGTTATCAGAGGAGGAGAACCTCTCACCAATCTCTCTGTTGAGGATTTTTTCCTCTCTGTTGCCAACTGGTTCAATGACCTTGAGGAAAGGCTGGAAGAGTCGGAGGTCACACAGCCTCCGGGTCTCATCGTAGAACTCCTCCCGCTCTGCTTCCTGCAGGCAAGAAAAAAAAAAAATAAGAGGCTGTGTTCAAACTATTTCACTTTCTTTTTCATTAAAGGTGAATAGCTACAAGAGCTCATGGCCTTCCTGCAAGTGTAGAACTGATGGTTGGTGCGATTTTAAGTACAGGTAGTATTTTCGAGGGCTAAATGTGTTCAGTTTTGTAGAGATGCATGAAGATGTAGCCTTCCATTCACACAAAGTGGAGGTAGCGTTTCCCTGTAATTTTCAGGGAGCAGCAAAATATTATACTATTTTTAAAATACAGAATCTGATAAGTCCAAAGATCTATTCCTTTTAGCAGCTGTTCTCCTTTATAAACAGCTGTCAGGGGGTCATTCTATCAAACTTTCAATAATAGATTTCCATTATGTTTACTCATTTGGATGGATAGCTCTGCCTGCCAGATATTACAATAAAGATTGAGAGTTCTTACCTGTGTAACACTGACAAAGATGTACGACGTCTCCTCCTGTAGGAGATGATGGAGGGGATGTTTCCTGGCTTCTTTGAACAGCTCATGTTTGATGGTGATGAGCGTGGCCTCACGGAGACACTCCAGGGTCAGAATCATCCCATTGGGAAGCAGGCAGTCCACCAGGATCCTGCCGTCAAACTCAGCACCGTTATACAGTGTTGATGACTTACTTACTTTGCTCTTACTATACCCTCTTTGGGCAATTCACAGAATTTATAAAATTCAATAAAGGGTATATAAATATATACTAAATAATATAATAACAATAAATACATTTTGGAACATATATATAAAGAAAATGTATGTGTATACATTGAAAAATACAAAATGCATTGGTATCCACAATAAAATCCAGTGTCGTACCTGGGAGGCATCAAGTGGATGCCCCATAGCTCCCCTGAGGACGGCCTGGGAGGCATCTTCCTCTCTGTCTCCCAGCTCAGTCACACAGTTAAGCTGCAGAGCACAACCTGAAAGATAACAACACTTTCAAGTAAGTTCTGACCCTCATAGTGTAAGGCACTGGCTGAAACCCCTGCTCAACTAAAGCCCCAGTAGAAAACGTGAGGTTCAACTTAAAAACTCCATTAAACAACAAAAATATAGTTTTGCCAATTTAACAACTACTTTCTAGATCTGGCTTTTTTAAAAGACAAATTTGATGACTTTTAACTCAACATGAGCTATAGTGCTACAGTCCTGTCTGCTCGCTGCGGTTGAGGCTCAGCTGTGCTCACTGCCTTAAAGAAAACAAGCAGGTTCAGTCAACCACAAGGCAGAAAGACTGGGATAGTGTATCTTATTAACAGGCTGCACTCACTCCAAAAGCTTTTTCTTTTTGGTACGTAGATTAAACTCATATTTCATCCCAGTGGTCTGCTTGGTCCAACAATCTCTTGTCAAGATAAACATTTTTCCCTCATGTTTTAGGTCAGGGTCAATTCATATCAACATCAAGTCATGCTTGGTCTGATCAATCGCCTCAGTGTCTGCAACAGCAGTGCTGTGCTATCTCTTATATTTAGAGCACCATCTTGTAAACAATTCTACTCCATTAATTAGCAAGTAAAACTTCGGTCTGGAATATAATTTGCTGGTGACAACTCAGCACCACCATGTGGTACAATCCTCAGAGAGTACTTGCTTCTGTAGGACTGGTTGACAGATGTGTACAAGCCGTTCATCCATCACAGGTTGACCCATGTTTTTTTTGTTCGGATCCAATCTAAACAAGTGCATTCCCCACTAACACTTCGATGGGTTCTTTTGCTGAACAGTGCTCAGCTCGACACTTGACACACTTGAACCCAACCCACATCTATAACACATCCACACCCATGCCAACAGTAAGATAACTGCACTGCAATCCTCTAAAAGTTAGCCTAGTCTCTCTAAACATTCACTTCCAATCACCCTTGCTAATTGCTCTTGTTTAAAGGAGATGAATATACACTAATACGTCTTTTGAAGCAGATAGTACTATGAAATATTTGCCCATCCTTGGCAACATGTGGTATTATTGACTGACGCCTACCTTCAGACAATTATATTATTAGAAAAAACTTTTATTCTGACACAAATTTGACAATTACATTAAGTGATGCACACCTAGCAAACAAAATAATTATGAAATGCCAACTTCTACCGAGTACAGTACTGTTTACGTACACGATATTGGCCACCGATTGTCAAATATATTTCAATTTGTGAACACAGTTTCTCACAAGAAATTAACCAAAGACAAGCTGTAGCTGTATTTTAACCAGTCACAATTTACTGGGAATTAGCTATTTTAGACGGACTGCTCAGGTCCAACACTCACAAACACAGAAACAACACAATGACTCAACTGAGGATTGTGACACAGTGATGGGAAAGAATGTGTTTGTGTGGGCTCTAAGAAAATTACAACATGATGGCTTAATTCAACCTTCTGCCAACATATAGCCATAAACAATTCTCAGAAATGCAAGCAGGATGAGAAGAACACTAAAAATGATTAGTATCATGTCATTCATTAGCCCAATATAAATCTTGTGTTATGTGTTATGTTGCTCTTCTTCTTTATTAGAACAGCTCTTGCAGTTGTGGAAACTACTCTGTCTGGATTATATTAGCTGTCTAGACTGTATTATCTGAACATCGCAAGTACAACAAGATATTTTGAGCAAACATAGCCAGTAATAATAATCTAGAAGACAAAACACACCCCTTAAAAACCGCACTGTGCTGTCATGTACTTTTTTGGTTCTTCCTCACTTTGACTGTATTATGACTTTATGAGAATAAGACAGAAAAGTGAAAGTGACAGAATGAAATCCTTAATGAGCCCAGCACTGATTACAGTACTCATTAAACTCCACAACTGTAACACTTTTATGAATGGATCAAGGACATTTTGAACGGATGAATATCTTATCTAACCTTTGTAACTGCTGGTTAATCATTAGCATATAGCATAAAGATATAGGGAGGCCAAGCAGGTTTCATTTCACTCAGCTAGAGCACAAATAGGTTGAGGTCATTGTAATGCAGACCAGGAAAGAACATTTAATATCTGAAAATATAATAATGAAAATCCCTCATGATATCTTTATTCCAATATTACTTTCATATCCCCACAGATAGATAGAGATCTACCAGAAGTCTAGGCACCCAACAACAATGCTGGGTCCCAGATCAGATGCAATGGTTACAGCACCTGACAAGATGCCCTCCTGCACCAGACTGTGGAAATATGTAGTTGGTTTGAGTAACTGGGAGGACACTACGTGGCATATCCGGGGCTGTAGGTTAGCTCAGTAGAGCTGGCGACCCGTGTACCGAGGCTGAGTCCTTGCTGCAGCGGCCCAGGGTTCCAATCCGACCCTTTGCTGCGTGTCATTCTCTCTCTCTCTCTACCCCTTTCCTGTCTATCTTCAGCTGTCACTACAATAAAGGCAATAAAAGCCGCCCCCCAAAAAAAGAAATATCCTTTCCCTTAAGCCTCTGAATCACCACCCACATCTCATAGTACTTCAAATAGGTCTGGTGTGGTGCTCTATGACGGATGTTTCCCTGGTTGGAGAAACTACAGAGCCAATCAGAGCGTAGGCATGATTGAGGAAGGGGACATCACCTTCCTTCCTTTGAGAAAAAAGGCCATGAAAATAGAAACAGGCGTAGATGAGACTGACACAGCTATACTAGCTGCATTAGAGTTCACATACAGAAATGACAGCACTTAATTATGCATATTTCTTAGATTTAAAAAAAATGCTCCAAAATGAACTGGTAATTTGGATAGAATAAGGGAGGCCTGCTCTTCTTGCACTGCTGCAAATGTGAAACTAGGGTTGAACGATGGCTACATGAAGCACAAGGAGCAATGGATAGAAAAAGAGAGGAAAACACCTTCTGAAATTCTGATATTAATCCTCCAACTGATGGAAAAATGTCCACCCAGTTGAAGTTTAGAGCTGTGACTACGACAGAAAAGCATGAAATTGACAGTCAACGAGGAAGGAAAACAGCAAACCTCAGTGACAAAGAAGCGTAGCATTGAATATGTCCAAAAAAAGTTTTAGAACAAGCCATCCATTCAGCCTATTCTTGCGATCTGTGACCCTGATCAGGATGCAGCTAAGCACTTTAGGACAAAAGAGGAAGCTTCCTCACAACACAGGATGTGGGGAGTGGGGAAACATTGGCCTAGACACAAGCTCGCTTTGAATACTGAAACACAAACGCACGACTCGTTGTGCAGGTTGGCAAGATATCACATACGCTCGGGTCTCCAACAGCACATAATACATCTGTGGGTTAACAGAAGGTTTTGGCCAGTTGCACCACATTACACAACAACGTGGTTTTAAAGGAAACACACTTGTGAAACCATGAACCATTCTTTTATTTTTTTTTTCTCCCCCCTATTAAATCATCTTTAGCAAATTTCAACTGTCAAATACAATAACATTGGGTATTAAGATGTGTTTTGCTTGGACTGTCAACATTAGATTGAGATGAAGAAGGAGGAGGAGGAGGACGAGGAGGAATTTGTGAAGCATACCTAAGAGAGAAGTCCTCCTACTGTGAAGATGGGACACTTCCACCCTTCATGCTTCAATCCATCTTCATGCTGTCACAGGAAAATATGTGTTTGTGGAGGAGAGAGGACATTAAAACAACACACACACACACACACACACACACACACACACACACACACAGCAGGTTAGCTATCGTTTGGGTGTTTTGGGGAATGACAGCAAAACAACCCTGTGAGCTCTCCATGCAAAGACATATAAAGACATATAAAACAAAGACATAACCCAGATTAATGGCTGACAAACTAACCATGGCTGCTCTGTCTTACCAAAAACTACTCCCTAGCTAACGGGCTAGCACTGTCATCCTCCTGTTGGAAGAAGATATATTTATATACATTTATTTCAACTGAAAGCTTCAAATATAACACATTTTTGCACAGCAGCTTACCCCCTTTTTTTAGAGGTTTTGGCGTCAACGCTGTGGAGTGTTTTGAGGATGGCTCTTCCAGGCTAATGCTAGCCGACCCCTCCAGCTCCCTCACGGCCGGCTGTCGGCTCCTGGTGCCGGCTTTATCTCTGCCAGATATCCGTGACATGAAACTTCCACGCCGACAATAAAAAATCCCCTTTAGCGTCGCGGGTTGTAAGATGTGCAGGTTATCTGCAGATGTGTGTGTCCGATGTATCCAGTTGAGACGGGGAGGG
>NW_023339674.1:4767187-4786416 GCF_004916995.1 Morone saxatilis
TAACATATTTATACAATGTTGTCATGATTACCACCCCATGCAAAATCAGCAGCGGTGGCATCGGAAATGGACTTGTACCCAAGACGGGGGTTGAAAAGGGGTGCTGGAGGAACCTCTGCAGGGTTTATGCCTTTTAAAAACCCACTTTCGGGCCACGAGGGCGCATCTCTGTCGACGCTTCATGTGAAAGCGCAGACGGGGTGTGCCACATGCTGTACACTCACACGCACCGTTTGCGGAGTAGCACCTCCGTATTCGCTTCCCCTCTGCGAACCACCCTCCGGTGGAAAGCCACGGTGCCTGAAGCGACTTGGTAGGGACTGTCATCCTGCCTGGCCGCCCGGTTTTTTTGGAGAGGAGAAGTTGGCAAAGGGATGTGACTGCGATGATGGCGCTGCAGCTGAAGAACGGGGATGCAGCGTACTACCAGAGTGCAGAGTACTGCAGAAATTACACTTCGCCGCCTGTCAGCTACGGTGACAGCAGCCATTATCTTGCCCGATTGCCAGGTAAGGAGATGGCTTGCCATACAGGATCCCCCCCCCCCTCCTCTGACTGTCAGCGGTCTTATGTGTGCGCTAATGTTGCAAAGGGATGGAGGAAAAAATCTTAACCAGAGACATTTGCAGATGGCACAGAGGAAGCTGGAAACCGGTTGCCCTGGTTGCTGGTGTCATCCCCATCATGTCATGTAGGGAGAGAGGGGAGAGAGGGGAGAGGGGGTGCATCATCAGCAGTCATTCTGTCCAGCTTATGGATGCTGCGATGCAAAAAAATCTGAGGTTGTCGAGATACTCTAATGGTCTCTTATACTGGGGGGAGCTCTAGGGAGACTCCAGGTTTGAGCTGATGTCTGACTGTGATCTTGCATAGGCTTCACTCTCACCTCACCGAGTATGGCAGTCAATCAAGAGCTGTATTGTCAGAGCAAGTGAAAAGAAATAGAAAGTGAATCGTTGCTGCTCCATTCACTCCTTATAGCCTTTTGCGCTGCTTGATCCGCACAGCTGATGGTGGCATGTGGCAATTACACAGTAAGTGTTTCTTCACTGCACCTGCACGGTCGCTGCCAAAACAGCCATTTGGCTGCGGGTCTTGGGGACTTGAGGCCAGCATGTGTCATAGTCGTGTAGGTACACCACTGTCATCTTCACTCAGCCTCTGTCATGTGGAGATTTTGCAATGATGGCATCATTTGATTGAAGTTAGCAGAAGTTATTTCGACAAACTAATTAAGTCATCAAAAAAGTAAAGAAACAAAATGTTGTTTGTGAATAAGTTTGATGATAATTTGGGTCCTTTTTTTATTAGTATTTCTGACATATTACAGAGTAAATCATTAATAAATTATTCAACTAAGCTTGATGTCCGGTGCCAGTTGTTTCCTATAAACAGGAATAATCACTAATTGATATATTAATAGCAGCCCATTGCATAGGCCAAGAGAGTAGAATACATCTCACTTGATGTTTACAATAATGAATGACATTCGAAACCCTTCAGCGCTACTTAGACTTAAAAATAAAAGCGGAAGCTAGGCTTTACTGTAATGGTACAGTAATATGTATCTGGTCTTGGCTGCTTTCTGCACTCGTCCAGTGCCCAGTGAAGCAGATGGAATAAGTGCAGGAGGCATGTGCTTCTCATCGCTCCATAATTGATGTGACACAACACAGTATGGCAAGAAAAAACTCTAGAGAAAACGAACACTTGGCCTATTTAGAGATTCTCAGTGGAGGCCATGAGATGATCAGGCTCTAGGACAGGAGTTTTTTTTTTTTGTGGCTTGGTTCAAAACCAGCAAACTGATAAATCGAGTCCAGACTAACTTCGGACGTAGTTTCAAGTTCGCCTACAACATCTCTCTCAAATATATCCACTGATCACTTGCTGCCTTGTGCTTCAGCAATATTACATAACATTAATCCTGATAATGACTTGTAAAGTTGATCGTGTTTTCCCCAAAAACTCAAATCCAAAGCAACAAAGGTTTTTTTTTTTGACTTTGCAGCAAGGTCCACTGCTGTGTGAACATGCACAATGTGCTGCAGCTCTGTAGACTGCACTTTGTGGGCCTGGATCTGGGTCTCTGAGGAGGAGGACAAAACTGCCCTTGGCCTATCTAGCTCACATTGAACCTATTGAAAGATAACAACTAAAGTGGAAGAGGCATCAATCTTCTCTTTATTATGTGCAGTGGTATAATTAAAGCTGTACTGTTTACTCTCTTATGTTCTTGTGGGAGGATCCTATTTTTTTATCATCATAGAGTAAATGGTTGTTTTGGCTACCACAGTGTTGACGAAGAACTGTTCGTAATCAGCACACTCATAATGTTTTTGTGGCTGCTTTGGGGTTCTCTTCTGGATAATAAGGGTACGTTTTGCTCTCCTACACTGTCACCTAGGCTTAATAAAGAGTTATGGGACTAAGATTGTTAGAGTTATAAGTCAGTTATGGGCAATAACTTCAATATTTCCTCTCCTGCTAGAAGAAAAACAAATGTGCTCACAAATGTGATCAGAGTGTTGGAATTTAGCTTGTTTCCCCTTCAAAACCAATCAATCGTTGCTCACAGTTCACATCTTAATCATAATAGGGTGTAAGAAGTTTAGAACATAAAAAACAGAAATGAAGGTGGAGGTAAAATGTAAATGCAATTTTATTTTAGTTTTATTATTATTATTAAGTTGTTATAGTCAGTCCAGTCTAGTGTGCACAATTGTTCATTTATTCTATGATCAGAGCAACTGATATGTAGTAAAACGTCCAGTGTGTTAAATTTAGGAAGATCTGTTGGCAGGAATTGGAATATCATATTTAATAGGTGCGATTTTATTAGTGTGTAATCACCTGGAAATAAGAATTGTTGTGTTTTTGTTACCTTAGAATGAGCAGTTATTATCTACAGATGTTTCTACAATAGCCCAGAACCGACAAACCAAACAGTGGCTCTAGATTAGGCCTTTCATGTACTTTTTAAGACTGAGCTGTATTCAAATGGTTGCAATCTGCAACTTCACCACTAGATGCCACTAAATCTTAAACGCTGGTCCTTTAAATGTGGGGCATGCCATCCTAGAGGAATCCAATAACATGACAAATACCATAACATAGAGCAGGCAACAACACAGCAAGTAACCAACATTAGATTGCCTGAAGTTGCTCCTGCTCCTAACATGTAGAAAGGACGAGACGGTTCCCCAGAGCCAGCACACCAGCTCCAGACAACAACAACATATCTTGGCAAACGAGGAAGTAAGCTGCATGTCCGTGGGCAAGTCATTTAAAGCCACCTGGCACACAAATCATGGCGGGAGTAGGGTTGAGTGATCCGCCCCGAACCACTTTGTTTGTTTCCAGTTCTGCGTACAATCACTGGATTCTTCCAAACTGAATGGACAGCTAGTGGACAGTGAGGAGATATTTGAGTTATTAAGTGTGTATTGGATTTGACTCACATACCCAGCCTTTAATGATAATATCAAGCAAAAAGGGTCAGACGTCCTTTGTGCTCATAATTGCTGCTGTGGTGAGTTTTCCGGACTGCTGTGCAGGCTGTCTCAATCAGGGTTG
This sequence comes from Morone saxatilis, assembly GCF_004916995.1. Lineage (NCBI taxonomy): Eukaryota > Metazoa > Chordata > Actinopteri > Moronidae > Morone > Morone saxatilis. The sequence goes on from NW_023339674.1 coordinate 4,770,764, forward strand.
CAGGGTCCTCATGGGGCTGCTGCTGCTGATGATGTGCCGTATGTGATTGGTGGATCTGGTTCTGGATGGTGTTAATAGTGATTGTTGAGCACTGAGAATGTGTCTGACTCAACAGCACCAGTGAAAAATGGGAATATTTGAAGCACCATCCTGCTGTATTGTAACACCTTTTGGGCCCTCTTTTAACCTTTTAATGGCTACAATATATCCATTTATTTTAACTTTCCGTGTTTATCGTAACATGTTTTGTCTTTACGAAAGCTGTCATTGCTGTGATGAGCTCCCCAAAACAGCAAAAGTAAAAGTGTTCCGTAGCAGGATAAACAACGCTCACAATGCTTTTTACTTACATGCAACTGCTGCATAATAGTACTTTTTTAATGTATAAGCAACTCATCCAGCTCTGCTGAATCCTCCACAGTGTCATCTTGCAGTTGCCTGTAGTAAGGTCAGTGGCTTGTCCGGCATACCTTTCTCCTGAGGTCAGCCAGGCCAGGTGACAGACAGGCAGCTGGACAGACTAGACAGACGGACTGACAGCGAGCAGCAGTCGGAAACACAAACACTCTGGGGTGTTATTTTGGGTCCATGAATCACTGGCATTGGGCGTCCAATTGGATTCCATATAAAAGCTTCCAGCACAGTGAGTTTTGACACAGCTGTTGGCCTATTACTGACCTGATAAATTATATAGTTATATACTCACACACACACACACACACACACACACATACACACACACACACAAAATGGAGCATTAGAGTGGCACAGATGAACGCACACAAATCAGCACATTGCCTAATATAATGCTTTCTTTCTGTTTCTTATACATACACAACCATGTCTACCATCTAATTACACACACACATACACACACACATAAACTATATCAGCCTATTCGAGCAGTCACACTTCAGGCTGTGATCTCTTCTGTTCGGGGAAGCTTGAGGATTTTATTGTCACTGTCTCTGTTTGTGTGTGTGCACATGCATGCATGACTGCAGGCGCTGCAGGCTCAGCCTAATCTTTATGATGCCCACTGGAGTGTGAAGCTCCTCTGTCCGAGAACGTGTTTCCATTCACCCATCTCTTTACATCTCTTCTGCCTCCTCAGGGAATATGCTTTATGCCTTAGTGTCACTGTACATTGGTCATTGGATTTTCATCAAGTTCCTTTTCGTTTGATCATCTATGATTAGATAGTACCCACTTAAATCTGTAGTATCTGAAGCGTTAGCAACAGTCTAATCCAATGTAAATCATATCTTTATTTTTCCAAGGCTGTTTACAGATTGTAATGTAATTCAGTAGGATATCTTAAAAACATATTTGCAGATTTTAGTGAAAAATTAGGCTACAATATAGCCTTATATGGTGGTGCCAGAAGAAAAGCCATTTGACATTTATATACTTAATTTGAATGTCTGTACCAAATTTTGAAATCCTTCTACAGTTACAATTTACTGGAAAAGTGAAAGATTTGGCATGCTGGTAGAGCTGAATGAATTCAAGAAGAGTCACTAGATCATCAGAGTCATTAGGATTCATATTCTGTGGACCAGAAATGACTGTACAAAATGTCATGACAATCCATCCAATAGTTAAGATATTTCAGTCTGGACCGACCAACTGAAATGCCATGGCTGAAAACTTTTTGCTTGCACTTTTCGAATGCTTTATAGTTTCCTTGAATATACAGTAGAAGTATTTGTGTTCATACAAGTGTAAAAATCAAGGCCTTAAAGCAAAAAAAGGCATGCAATAAAAAGGGTAAAATTGTATTTTCACAAGGTGAAATGGCAATTATATAATATAATATAACAATATAATAATATAATTCCTTCATGTATTATTGCACTCAGGCACTGAAGTCCTTGACTCCATCAAGGTTACTTTTTAAGTTCTTTGTAAGAAATGTCTTTGATTTAGCAATATCATAATATCTGTATGTGTATGTGCCTCTGGTGTCCACAGGCCCAGAGACCATGTTGAAGCCTCCTCTGAGTCTCTTCAGCCATCCCCAGCAGCCTTTCCAACACATGGACTCTCTGCACCAGCTGGGACCCCCGCCAATGGCTCCTACGCAGCCTCTTGGCCCACCACCCATGGCCCCTGCTCAGGCCATTGGACCCCCAACTATGGTTCCCCAGACTCTAGGCCCCCCTCCCATGACTGCAACTCACACATTAAGGCCTCCCCCTATTACCCCACCACACAGCTTAGGCCCCCCTCCAATGGCCGCAGCTCAGCCACTGGGGCCTCCACCAATGGCGCACACGATGTTGCCCCCACCTGTAGATCACACTCAAGCAATGGTGCCTCCAACCATGGACCTCACACAGCCGTTGGGGCCTCCACCTCTCAACCCTGCACATGCAATGGTGCCCCCACCCGTAGTGGCGCCTGGAGCCAACAGATACCCGCTCCCTCCCAGCCCACTGTCCTCCCCTCCTGCGCCGGGCCCAGACCCTTCACAGATGCCCCCAAGGCACCCAGGACCGGCCCTCATCCCAGCCCCAGTGTCCTGCCTCATCCCTGGTCCTCTCCCGGGTCAGGCAGCCCCAGCCAGCGAGCAGCCCCAGGATGAGGGCTCTCCACTGGGGATGGAGGAGCAGGATGACTCTCTGGGGCTGGGGGAACTGTGTAAACCACTGTACTGTAAACTCTGCAACGTTACCCTCAACTCCGCTCAGCAGGCACAGGCTCACTACCAGGTCAGTTGAAATACACGATGTACAAAATATGCAATATGATACACACATTTATATCTCCTTATCTATCTTTCTAGGGGAAGAACCACAGTAAAAAGTTAAGAAATTTCTACGCTGGCAGTCAACAGCCTCCAGCCATCAGGATCCCAGAAGTCCTTGAGGCAGCTGGCCAGACGTCCCTCAGCTCAGGATCCAACGACAGTGACGCAGGCAGACAGGTCAGATCCAAATTAGCAGCTCAGCATCAACCTACCTAGATGTTACAGTTTTAGTTGAGTAAGTGGGTGTACTGCTGCTGAAGTGGCCAATCTGATGATAGAGGTCGTTTTCCTCTGAGGAGGTGGTAGGGAACTGCAGAGTCACTCTGCCTTATTACAGTAGAAACTAAAATCATCCACTCACCACTGAACAATCGACTGTCTCTACGTACTGTAGCTGCATTTTAAGTAAAACATCTACTTCCTGTGACTCCCTGAATGTATTTTTTTGCTATCAGTGTTACCAATATTTAAAATTAACTTCAAATTAAAAGCTGGAAAAACCACCTTCTCTGCAACTGAACATGTACCTTTATAAAAGATCAAAAGAAAACAATGAGAAAGGGACAAGATAAATTAAATAACAAGAGACAGGATGTCTAATTACTATTAGAGCATACAATTACTGTGAATGAAATTACTATAGATAATAAAGTTCTAAGACTTTAACGCAGCTATGATCAGTATTTTTGCCCATCAAATGGCAATGTGAAAGCCATGTGACAATGAAGGGTTTCTCACAGACAATTTCCACAATAACACAAGCAGTTTTGTATTATATATACATGATATGATCTAATGAGCCTTAAAGTATAAAAATGAACATAAGCTGCAAGTGTTAATGTTTTCCTAATCTTTTCAATGTTGTTCAACTAATAATATGACTATTTTGGGCTTGGAAGTGATTTCTTTCATGATTTAATAACTTTCTTCAGTGTGTATTTTCCAGTGGAAAATCTTAAGGAGTTGCGCAAGAAATTCTTTTCCTCCTCCCACCGGACCTAACAATTTCTTTCTTCTCTTCTCACTGTTTACTTCCAAACTCCTCTCCCCACAAACACTGCATTGCTTTGTCCTGTGTCTACAGGCGTTGTATAAGGGGGCGACCCGGGTCATCTTGGCCACAGAGAATGACTATTGTAAGCTTTGTGACGCCTCCTTCAGTTCACCGGCAGTTGCGCAGGCTCACTACCAGGGCAAGAACCACGCCAAGAAACTACGGCTCGCTGAGGCCCAACAAAACTCCATTAACATGTAGGTTTAAGTATAGAAAACGTTTGCAGTATACTTATTTCTTTTATGTATTTGAGTAATAAAGTCAAATTTTAGCTGTAGACCTGAATTTAAACATCTAATAAGGTATAAAGTATGTGTCTCTACATTCATTTATCCAGGTAACTGTCGGGTTTGACTTTCTCCCAATTATAAAGTTGTAGTTTGAGAAAAGCCACCCAACTACACTTTTAAAACATAGCTGGTTTTGGCTTTGTTAATTACTGAATGAGCCAAGCTAAACTTTTTTAAAGATTTTACTCACCCCTGGGATCAAACTGAGGTGATTTGTTTGTTTCAGGGAAGGCAGCAATGAGGCAGCCCCAAGAAGAAACAGGAAAGATGGCAGTGAGTACAGACTGGTGAAAAACCGCCGCAGCCCGCAGCTACCCGCTTCTATGCCAGGTAAAATATTTTGAATAAATAAATAGAAGACTTAAACACACAGAGACACTTACTGACTTGGACCTGGTCTGCTTAATTTTGAACTTTTAATGTTCAACTGTTAAAATAACGGTTAAGATATAAATATACAAATGAGCTACAAGATGATTTGTATGTGTCAATACAACACATTAATCCAACTCATTTGAGCTCTTTATACTAGAGAAACTAGAGAACACCATATATCAGCCACACTAACGAGCTACTGTTAGCAGCTGAACTGCCTCTTTGAATAACTGACCACATACAAAGAGTTAGATTAGATAAACAATCAGCAGTCAACTGTTCCTTTGTTTCTGGATTATCTTGTTTTGGATTATCTTCAAAGACAATGTAGCTCCTCTTGACCACTCTGGTACATCTTTTGCACTTCTACAGAATCCAATAGTCCACGCCACTGTGCAGCATAGGCATTTATACTGGGAAGTCAATTTTGCTGTCTAGAAGGGCTACTATGACCTCTAATAGCTGACTGAGTTGTTGTGGACTCCCTCGGGGGAAAAGAAAATGTAATGTAAAAATACGTCAGTGAAGTAAACTGCTGCAGCTGGCTTAGAAGATATGGTGAACACAAGAAAACACGAAAACATTTTATTCCTAAAACGAGATGAATGGAAATTTTGTATTGAAAACCAGTTTTTTCATAAGTATTATAACAAAGTCAGCTTTTTATTTGACACTTTATTGGCTTGTTTAAGCCCACTCTACCAGCCGGTTTTCAACAGCTTTTGAATGTGGCATTTCTTTTCCTGTAGCAATAACACTGTGCAATAAATCTAAGAAATAATCTGGTAAATATTGGATTTATTTGGTCATTTGATTTTTATTTTTTACACTGGAGCACCCACTTTTTAAACCTCCTTTGATGTTTTGGAAAGGCTGACACAAAGCTGCACCACTGTATCACTGAGAGTAACATGGTGATACACATTTTACCAGTGTTTAAGGGTTAGCAAATTAAAATTTATTGGCTGAAAGCTTCTCTTAACTTTGCCACGTTTTGTGTTAGTGTCTGGTTTCGCCTTTGTGCGTGTGAAAACAGATCCAGAAAAAGGTAACGTCAGACTTTCTGCTGACGTCAAACAACTATCTCTTTCTTGCCGTCTTTCGCTATGTCTCTGTTTTTCCACCGACAAAAGGAGTAGCACCTCAGCTCAAGATAAAGCAGGATAAATCATACAGTGGAGCCAATTCCCTTCCTTGCTCTTTCTCTCTCTCTCTCTCTCTCTCTCTCTCTCTTTCTCTCGCACACACACACACACCACAATGTTCTGCTGATTTAATCAGTTTTTCTTGATGGACAAACCCCAAAATAGCTGCACTCTCTCCTGCGGTTGCCTTCTCGCTGTCTTTTTATCTCTCTGCCTATCTCTCCTCCGTTTTTCTGCTTGTTAACACACAACACACACACACACACACACACACATACACACACAGACAAGCAATGTACTTTTCAAATGATCACCTTTGTTGTAAGCCCAGATGACTAGTCCATGAGAGGCTTTACTTAGGCACAGTACAGTGGTATTTTGAAATAAATGCGGTCACGCTCACAATGATAATGTGAAGCAGTTATAATATTTACTAGGAGATACTATAATTGATGTTAATCCATCCAATAATCGTTGAGACATTTCACTCAAAACCAAAAATGTGAACCTCATTGTGGTGCGCGAGGAAAAATCAGGGGAACAGCAAAGTCCTTTCATGGCAAACAATGCAACAGTTGTTAAGATATTTCAGTCTGGACCAAAGTGATCGACTGACCAAAATTGCCATCTGTATAGCCATCATGCTAGCGTGGTTGAAAATTCCAAACATTTGCTGATTCCAGTTCTCATATATCAGGATTGTGTGACTTCCTATGATTTATATGATTGTAAATGGAATATCTTTGGGTTTGTGACTGCTAGTCGGACAAAACGGGCGATTTGGGAAATTGAGACGAGCATTTTTCACAATTTTGTGAAATTTTATTGACAAAACAATGAATGTATTCATTGAAAAAAAAAGATAATAAAAAAAAGAATAATTCATCTTACATAATCTTTGCCAACCATTAGTCTTACACTGAGGTATTCTTCTAGCTGTCATGATGGATAAATCTGGAATGAATCTGCCACTGTAGCCACAACTAATGTTTTCCTGTCTGTTGTTTCTCCTCTCACTCTCCCTCCAGGGCCGTACTACAATCCAAGACCAAGGCAGCGCATCCCCAGGGACTTGGCTATGTGCGTCACTCCCAGTGGACAGTTCTACTGCTCCATGTGCAACTGCGGAGCCGAGCAAGAAACGGACTTCAGGCAACATCTGGAGAGCAAGCAGCACAAAGCAAAAGTGTCAGAGTTAAGATACCGCCACGAGATGGAGAACCTCGGCTACAGCTAAGAGACACGAGAGGGGAGGGGGGTGGGAGAGAAAAGATAGAAGTGAGTGGGACAGAATAGTTGGAGAGACAGTACAAGACCAAAGTGCAGGAATGTGTTTGAGGGGCATATTTAGTGAAGGGATTAGCCCTAATGGCCTCAAGATCCTGTTGCAATTCATTTGATATATGGATCAAACACTAAAATCCTCATATTTGACATAATGCTTTACCATATGAAGCTATAATTGGATTTGATGGATTTATTTGAGCTGGGTATTACTCTTGAAATACAGTCTGTATAATGAAGCATGCGGCAACATGTATGCAGAGATCAGGAGCCATGCATTGGAGGAAATAGTATATTTTTGACGTACAAGTCTTGAGACATAAAAACAGTCTGTTTTATGCTCTGAATCAGAACATTTGATCCACCTCCTTTTTTATACTGTTTCTGATCCACTTTCCTCCAAGGCTTTGAGTGGGTTGCATTCTGACTCAGGATACAGGTAAATGGAAATGAATTGCAAGTAAATCTTGAGCTTGTTCGGGCTACGGGGAGAAGACTAGTGATGCACAGAGAGCCAATGTGACAGGAGAGGAAGCATAGGAACAGTTGGAAAAGACTGGGACATGCAGAGGGTTCAAGCATTAAGAGAGAATCTAAAATGTAAAAAAAAAAAGAGAGAAACTGGTTTGAGGAAGGAGACACGCATAGAGGCAAACAGTTGAGGTCAGAACAAGTCTCATCTTTGGGAAAACAATCATGACTGAGGTCAAAGTTTTAGTTTGAGACTTGTTTTTTTCAATTCTTGTGTGTGGATCAGCCCTACAGGTATTTTATACTGGCCCAACAGCAGGGACTACAGAGCCACACGGGACACAAAAGAGCAAATTCAACATCTTTATAATCTAACACAGGTATTAAAATCCAAAGCACTATTTGCTAATTAAAAAAAACAAACAAAGCACAATGAACAACATCATGTGGAAAAAAACAGTGTTACATGAATCTGTTAGCCTTAGCTGACCTCTTAGTGGTCCTTTGGTGTGTATCAGGCTGCAGGCTAGACCATGGCTAGCCTTGTTTGTGCCTTTAGTGAGAATTAGGCTAAAGAGTAAGCTTTGGCTATAGCCATTTTGGAAATATAGTGGAAACCAATCTACAGTATTGATTGGGTTTTTCTATATTCTGTCATCTCTCTTCTTGTATTAAATCCACACAAATATTATGTAAATATTCTCAAATGACATTGTAGATATAAATATAGTATAATATACATGCATACTATTGATTCTTTGGTTAATGTTAGCCTAGCATATATTGTAAATACTCATAATCTATTTAATAATGATCAGGAATCTTGTACAAAGTGTGCACTGACTGAATGTCTACCCATCAGCACTGTATGTTTGTGTGTGGATTTTACTGTAGACCCTCCACACCACTTTGGGTGATGCCCTCGTTCATTGATAGTAACTCTGGTACCCTCCGTCTGTGGTTAAAGGCTATTAGTCATCACTTTGATCGTGCTGGACGACCACATGCTTCTTCTGAGGCACGGTATGAGCTGAATCTTTGTCTTGGCAATACAGCCAGACTGTGAGGAAGAAATGTACAAACACATTGGAAAACTTATAGGGATGCGTGCAGCCGAAAACTCCAAACTTCTAATTAGTTTTGCAAATGGCAAATGAACATGTGCAGAGCTCGTGGATGTTTTTAGTTGTAAGACATATCATTTAATTCTCCCACTCACTCTTGATTCCTAGAGGGGGCATAAGCAGGTTTTACTGCAGTGTGAAACAGCTGCAGAGGAGTGACATGGATTTTGTCTGGATTTGCAGACAGATTTTTGTTGTTGTTGTTGTTTTTACCCTGTATGACCCAGGTCCAGCTGTTTTTCAGTCACTAGCCCATCCTGAAACGATCAGTTATGTAATTGGAATCAAATTTGATTTTCTGTTTCTGTTTATTTGATTTTCTGGTCCAGTTCAGTTGCTGAGCTGAACACAGTGCAGTTACATGGCATTTGGAGTTACACAGTCACACTTGAAATGACTTAAAAGTGTGTATTTTGCCTTAAATGTTGTTTATGATCTTCATTACATTCAGAAGACAATGACAGGGTCATAAAATTTACATTTTTATTGTTTGAAACACAAAACCTGTCTTTTTTATTTGCAGATTGTTTCCTTTAAATAGGAAAAACGATCATATTTATGCCTCAAAAAACATTTTATGTAGCAGCTGAAAGGATTTTCCATCTAGATTTAGATGGATAGAACAAGACATGTTTCAGCTATACAGTATACACTAATTGAATGCTTCTGTAGTTCAAAAGAGGAGAAGAACCTTCCTCCTTTCACTTTAAATTGGCTTTTCCAACTTCTCCTGCAGAGCGGCCGTGCACACACACATGCACGCACACTCCCACATAATTCAATCAGTCAAAGGCCTGATCGGGTCACATAATTAGATGTGTTATAAAGTGAAATGAAAGCAGCATCCTGGCTTTCTCTCTGGTTGGGTTGGTTTGCTGTGGGGAGAGGCAGCTGTTCCCATCTTACATATGTCTCTAGAGCACAAACACACACCTGATCACACACATGAGGACACTCAGGAGAAAAGCACTGTGAGGACAAAGTACTGTGGTGTTTAGGGATTTAAACATGTGAGAGAGGAACAGCCAGAGAGGGAGAGACAAACACAACATAGAAAATAAAATGGGAGGCTATTTTTTATTAGCCCACTGTGCTGTATGGTTTAATCAAAAAGGAACAAAGAGGAGCTGATGAAAGCAGAGCTGTAACCAAAGCTGTGGGTGAGACACAGGTAGTCAAGGAGTTCTTCACATCCGACGGAGTTGCAGTCTGTTAATAGCAATCCTCCTCCACCTAGAAATAACACGCTTTGTATTACATGAAGGCATGGGTAGCATAACCTTTTATTATGTTGACAGGCTCTTGGATTTAGAATGAGAGTCACACTCCAATGCAGCTTCTTAACACCTTCAGAAAATGCATGAAAGAATAGACTGCAATGGAATGGAGGAAATGAGGAGATCATAGGAAAATCAGGCTGCTAAGAGTCTTTCAGGGAAGACAGTAGTCTGGAAACCTTTTTTGTTTTCGTTCTGTAATAGACTCCCTTAACCAGTTTTTCCCAACCTTTTTGGCTTGGGATCCCTTAAAATATGCCAATATCTACTTGAGACCCCTCACCACAGGTTTTGGGCTGTGTGGATCAAAGATTGTTTTTTTGTCAGATTGACAAAATAGGCAACTGTCCTGGGGCCCCAAACCCTACAGGTCCCAAAAGTCCTAGGTTCACAGCCTGCGATTACATTTTGTTACTGTACTGAAAATTTGTCAGGGAGTTTGTCCATAAGGTTTTACATTATTAGCTAATTTTGCGATCCTGTCTTGTAGAGAAAAAATCAACTGAGACATAGAAAACCCAGGGACAGGTGGTATCTTTTTCCTTTAAGATTTTTTGGGGCATTTTTATTGGACATAAAAATAAATGAAAAAGAAAACAGGAAATAAGGGAAAGGTAACAATTAAGCTACTATGATGCTCGCCAGGTGGTATCTTTCCAGCATATCAGTACTGGTTTTGGAGCCTCTGGGCAAATAATGTAGCTACCGTGTACAGATTGCACTGTACTGGATGGGAACTTGGGGACAGGATACATAGAGTGTGGGAGGTGGGGAACCCCAATGACAAATTCTTGCCCTAAAATTTGAGAAAATGTGCAAAAAAACAAAACAAATATAATTTAGTGTGGCAGAGACTATACTTTCTTCTCTGGTCATCTTGTAACCACTCACACTACTCTTCCTCTTTTTTTCTTCCTCTTTTTGTGATAATATTATATATAGTTATTATACACTATATCAGTCAGGACACTCCAAGAGGCCACAATAGGATATATATGACTACATTTAAAAGTATTTATGATAATTAACATTTCACTCAAAACCTCTTTGTTCCTTTCGAAAGAATTCTGAAGGGAACAGCTCAAAAAGTGCCATCTTATGGTATTTTTACTTGATTCAAGAAAGTCTCAAAACCAGCAGGCTCTAATTGAAAATAAATTGCATAGCCTGAAATAACATAGTAAACGCAATTTGTAGTTAATGGGCTAAAACACGCCAAACCACTGGTAAACTGCCTCTTTTCTACAGGACTATTTTTGGATGAATATTGTTGCAGTGAAAAGCAATTCTGCATCTAGAGATCATTGGTTGCACAAATGTTTTAAGCAGTCCAAAGCCAACAAAATCAAGGAAAAGCACTATGCTAAATAAAGGCATCTAGGTATAAACCGCCATTAACTGTTAAGAGGTTTAATACTTTTTAAATTGGCACTGTTATTTGCTCTGTGTTCATTTAATTGATTGGATTGCATTTAAAAAAAGTCAGTTTAGTTGTTGTTTGGTCTGATGATATGTTGAAATAGTTCAAATACCCGAGGCACTGTTTTTGTTTTGTTCTGTGTTTACTTGTTAGAGACTATACCGGTTGACAACTATAATGTACTGATAATTATTAGTTTCACTGTTATTAATCAATGCTGTTATCTGAATGCGGATGTGTTGCAGCATCATTATAAGTTGAACTTCAGTGCTTCGTTGTAAATGACCGAGAAGTGTTACATATTGCACCGTATAAATTGTATCTGGTTTATTTTGTGCATGAGTAAAGTCATATTTAATAACTGTTTCTACTATTGAGAGAAAATAGGACAGTGAGGATGCTGTTCGTTTTCTCTGAGGTTTATATGGCTGGTTGGTTGGAAATGTCTGTATGCTGTGCTGCATCTACAAAAGGGCATTGGGAAGAATCATGATTTTGCACTGAATATAAAAATACACTTGTGTCTATAAAGAAAATTATGCTACCATATGTTGTTAGTTTAAGTGAAGACTTTGCTACCATTGTCATTATTTGCCTCTTGATAATTGATATCCTGATGTTTACAATGTGAGAATTTGAAGCTGTGTGGATGTGTATCATATTTGTAACTCTGCGTGTTTATCCACGTGTTGCACTGTTGGACTGATCAGACCAGGGTAGATGGGAAACACTGTGAGGTTGAGAAAAAACACTATGTGACTAAATATATTTATCCATTCTTTCAATTACATTCGACACCACTAGAATGATTTTGACAATCCAAAGAGATTATTATTTTTGAATTATTACAGTAGAGGTTTCATGGGTTCCCAAATCAGTTGTCTGGTGTCTGCAGAAAATGTAATACACATTATTGGGTCATCACTTTTCTGTTTACCCAAAAGGCTTCTTCAGTCCAACTGTTGTGGTATTAGGTAACCATTCTCACTGGTAGTGCAGGAACATCCACTGTTAAAGTCCTCAATTGCAATCACGTCCCAGTAACAATTAGAACCAAAGAAGCTTTTTGGATGACCAGTTAAATTGCAATTTGGGTCAAAATGTTATTTGTTTTATAGCTGGATTTAGCACAGTATCAGATTTTGGGAAATTTGCTTTTTAACTTGAGAGATAGATGTGAAGATTGATACTACTTTCATGTCTGCGGAGCTAGAGCCAGGAGGTTATTAGCTTAGCTTAGCATAAAGACTGGAAACAGGGGGACACAGCCAGCCTGACTCTGTCCAAAGTTTAGAAAACCCATCATTTTAAAGCTGTATGTAAATGTAATTAGTAAGATTTAAACATGCTGGTAGGCAGATTATTTTAATTTCGGAGAGAGCTAGGCCAGCTGTATCGCCTCCTGGTTCCAGCTCCATAGATACAAGATTAATATCAACCTTCGCATTTAACTCTCCACTCTACAAAAGGCGTATTTTAGCATGCATCTACTGTGTGTGCCTGTCCATTTCAACTCAATCAAACCATATAGAGATTGGTTGCCTCACATAAAAAAGCCCATGTATTCTGGTCTTCAGAGTGAGTCAGTCTTACACACTGACAGAATTCAGGACCCCTCAGCTCCATCTACTGTCAGGGGCCCCAAACCTCCTAGCAGCACCCCTGTAGGACAGTATATACTCCTGTACTCTCTGTGAAAACCTCAGCACACTTTCAGTGCCTCTGAACATTGTTGCCAATATACCACTGACTGACTGAATGGATGCCTGGACGATTGATACACTGATTACTGAGGCTGTGTGTGTGTGTGTGTGTGTGTTTTCTGACAGATGAATAAACGTGCAGATGATATTAATAACCAAGCTGAGTTGATGATTATTGCAATGAATGTGTGTCTTGTGTGTTTTCTTCCACGGCTCAGCTTGTAACCGCTCCGGGGGAAATAACCGTTCTGTTAGTGGATGCTGTTATTGGCTGTCAGGGAGAAGACGCCCTACATAGCCCAGTTTCCACTGCACTGATAGTCAGGCTTTACTCGTTATTCTTAAAATTACTTCTGCCAAGAAAGCTGTTCTCGTGCCCCTGGTAGTTTGTTTGTTTGTTTGCCTGTCAGCAGGATATCTCACACACATTATGAACAGATTGCCTGAAATGTGGTGTACTGGCCTCAGGTTTAAGTTAGTTTTTGCTAAGGATCCACAAACTTGGATTTCTGCCATTGAATGATTCTTTTGAGATGCTTTAATTGGGCCTGTACTCATCAGGATAGAGCACTAGCATATTAAATGGCTGTCCAGCTTTCTTATTACTCAGTGCTGCCACTTTTTAATGAATGTATGTAGGTACTAATTGTGTAGTTATTGTAAGTGTTAGGCAAAATAGGTCAATTTTAAACCAGCAATATGAGGAGACAACTGTCTGCAGCTGCTGTTAGAGGAACATGTTCAGTCCCAAAGCTGCTGGATAAAAGAATAGATTTATGCTCTCATCTTTAAAATCCTCTCTTCATAAATGCTCCATTATCAGGGGTACCTTAAAAAAATATTCACGCACATGAATTACTATTAATACTTAATATCACATGGAATCTGTGCAGCTTGATATTAATAAATCGTATGCATAATTCCTGCCCTCAATTGCTGCAGGTGCATTAGTGCTGGTTTAGAATACAGCACCTGTTTAATTCAGTTTTAAGCCCTGAATAAAATGAAGCAAATAAACAGGCTACAGTTTTTTTATACTAAATGTTTAGCTGTGCAGCACCAGCTCATAATTGTGCATCTGTCATTGTGGTCCAGAAAGACTCAAACAGACAGTTCAAGCAGATGACTGACAGTTGTCTCCTTCGCTCAGACATCAATATGAACCCTTCCTATAGAGCAGATTGAACAAACATACCAGCACTCTGGAGTTTCATTGGTTCTAAATCTATCTGAGTTGTTAACTGGAAAAATGTGGCAGTTTTTTTATTCTTAAAATATCCAATAAAATCAGTTTCTGAACAAATGTATAGCCAGAAATGGGCCATACAATTGCTCATCCATTATTTTAGAGTAAATGTATAAGAACGAAAGGTCGAAAAGCACCTTAACATATAGTTTATGTAACATAATCACTGAGACATTTACTGATATTCCTTCTATTCTATTCTTACCTTTCAGAGTAAGGAAAGTGCAGATGTCACTAATAACATTAACGAGGACCAACATTCATAATACGAGGAGTAGGACCCTTAATCAGCAAAGTCTTTGTACTTGTTTTACCTTTATAGATATATATCAAGGAAAAAAGATCATACAACACTAACAATACATTAATAAACCACTCAACAACACAGACTATCTTCTATAAAAAAAAAAAAGGTCTATTACAGTAAGTGTCCCAGGGCTGTATGTGTGTTATTAGTTACACCTGTGTGTTTGCTGCAATGACATGTCAAAATGTCTGCTGTGAAAAAGGTTTGACACCTACCTCGGGCTCAATTGATTAACTGCACATGTTTTCTTGAGTCGAATCTTCATAAATGTGTGCATCAAAAAATCCATTAGAGAACAATCACTGCTTCGGGGGGTTAATGCTTGCTGCGACTGAGGCCAAACCCCAATCAGTGGTTTCACTGCAGGTGTTTTGCATTTGACAAATGACAGATTTTCATGTGGCCACAGGTATTGTTTCTGACCTATTTAGTTTAGTTTAGACTGAAAAGCCCTTTACAGGTGACAGGAGTGATGTCGGGGGATTGTTCTGTGTTGACATTGGTTTGCACTCTAGTACATTTGAGCCATACAGTAAATATTTTCGACAATCCCTGCAAGGCCCTGAGCACTATGGCCAGTCTTTGGTGCAACATTAACATTAACATTAAATTAAAACAAATCATGCTAGAATGCAGATACAATTTAAACCTGATTTAAAAGTGATTTCTTCGGCCACTGAGCTTTGCGTGGCAGCAGAAATAAGTTGTGAACAAAGCTGACGTATTGCCTTTTAAGTTGATGTGGCGAACTCATTATGATAGCAGATAGTTTATTTAGACATCCAGCGGTTATGGAGAAACATTAGCATTCATTTAGAGTTGTGTTTGTGGTAACCTGATGAATTTAAGTCCAATATTCACTCTCTTTTAGCTCTGATTTTGGTCTCCACCAATTCCTGAGGGAAATATTTGGCTCTTCAGTGGCCCCATGTTTGTCCCTCTCATGTATTAGCGTACATTCAGGTCACAGAGGTTAGACCCATTAGTTTCTCTAAAAAGGTAATAAATGCTAACCCGCGATGTTTTAAAAACCTAGGGTCATTTAAAAACACTTGATCTTTCTCTTTATTCGGAAACAGAGGATAATGCGATAATGAGAAGCACACACTGGGGTTAGCTCTTTAGTAGCTAAACGCTCCAGTGTGTTTACCAGTTAGGCACTCACTTTCTCTATCTGAGTGGGTAGTGTACACTGGGTTTTTTGG
>NW_023339674.1:4786449-4786595 GCF_004916995.1 Morone saxatilis
TACGAGAGCAGTGAGAGTGAACCAGTACAGTGAAGTTCCTGGAGGACAGACAAACAATGAGCTGATTCAGGCAATAATTCCCAAATTCTCACACTATTTTCACATTGTCATTCAATAGTTCTCTATTATAGCCCCTTTAAAGCCCA
>NW_023339674.1:4786617-4786962 GCF_004916995.1 Morone saxatilis
TGGCTATGAACACATTTACAGAAAGCAAAAGGAGCTCTGTATTATATACTCACATTATTTCTTTTAACTTTTCATTCATTTCAGTTTTTTTTTAGTGGCCCCTTAATTTTTCTAATGGTGTTATAATTGCTGTGTTTGGTTCCTTAATATTATTCTTTTTAGTGTTCCTTTTATTTTCAACACAACCGCGAACACATGCCCATCTCCCCTGGTTCCAGTCCTCCAGGCTCTGCTAGAGGACTGTGGGTCAGAAAGCCAAACAGTTGTTTAGACATTTATGAGGAAGCGATGACCCCTGTGTGGAAACTGGAGTTTTCCTGGAAGAGATACACACACACACACACA
>NW_023339674.1:4787007-4797519 GCF_004916995.1 Morone saxatilis
GAGAGAGAGAGAGAGAGACAGCAATAGGGAGGGCCAGTATTTTTTGGCTTAATATGAAAGACAGCTGTAAATTCCCGATCACGTCTCAGACAGCCTGGGGACACACTACAGCGGTCTTTGTTCCACTGTTATGACAGAACAGTGGAGGAAAGGAAACGTTTCAAAACAGGAAGTCAATCAGTGAGTATTCAAAACACCCACTAACTACCTGCAGGGTTGAATGTGTATAAACTTTAGATAAAAGTAGGGGCTGAACCTGTAAAATGTGCACCTATAAAATGTTTTGCAAATGATACAAACTGTGTATAATAATCAACCTTTTTCCTTTGTGCTAAGTGACACTTGGTGACTCAGATGACATTTGCTGATTGCCACTGTGGTTACAGTCCCACTTGGAGTTATACCTTTTCAATGTTGCAGTGCACTTTTGTCTCATAGCTTTATATAACTCATTGCTCTCATAGTCTACATCCCCACTTAGTCGCAGGACCAACATCAGTGGATGGGGAGGTTGCTGAGGTCTTACTGGAATCCCTAATTGCACTTTATATTTATGGTAACCTCTGGCACAGTGCAATACATATTCCAACTCTATTTTCTCTTATAACTTATATAATTACATTTATTTTGCACACAGTACTGCAGTCTGCACACGTGTATGCCTGCACATGCTTTAAAGGGCATACTTTTGTGCTTTTATGTTAATACTTGTGTTCAACATTAAAGCCACGTTTTACTGGCTTCGCCCTCTCAAATGTGGATATTTGTTTGTTTTCTTGTTTTCTTGTTTTCAAACCAGAATACGTTTGGGTTATAGACTGCTGTTGTGGAGAAAACAAGACATTTGAAGACATCACCACAGTCTCTAGGAATTTGGGACGGCCATTTTTCACTATTTGCTGGGTTTATAGACCAAATGAATAATCAATTAATCAAATAAAACAACTGGTATCAGCTGCAGCCTGACTGAGAATCCCTAATCATTAGTGGGACTTGATTTGGTTTAAAAAAGGTCCACTGAGTGGTCTTCTTTCATAGATTATTACTGTTTGCATCCAGAGCTGCAAATCAGAATGTCACATAACAGTTTTCACTAATGCACTAATGTTTGATTATTATATATATATATATTATATATTATTAAATACTGGAAGATAAAGCATGTTTGCATGTCTTGATAGAACCAAAAGGGATTTCATATAAAGTTACTTGATTGTGCCCAAGCTGTTTTATTATTATTATTGTTATTTAGCGCCCTCTATTGGTCATGACATAATATGACAGGTGATGTGATTTTGTAAATGACAATCAGTGATATTAAAAGGGAGGTATTATGTTTTTCATTATTCATATTTATAACATTGCAATGTCGTATGTTGATATTAAATGAGGCCAAAGTGTCAAATAATGAGGTAAACGTATGTAAAAGAAATGATTCAAACAGTGTTGAGATGATAACAGTTTGAAAACAGGATTTTTCTGTATGTTTTTCAAGTGTCTGTTAAAAGTGCACTTCAAAATCAAACAGATCTGAACACACGATCCCTCCACGGCCGGTGGCCAGTGCCTGGCGGTGTTATAGGTAGCTGAAGGGCTATGTCTGGTTGTATGTATATAGAAAGCAGGCACTGTCCTGGAAGTGTGCTAATGGATTAGAGTATGACAGTCTGGCGAGGCAGGCCCAGCAGAAGAGCCGTCTACACCGAGAGCAAGTCATCTTGTTGCACCCACTGTCCTTCTACAACACAAACAAACACAACAACATATGTATTAGCAAAGACACAGTGGTCTAAACAGTCCGAAAAACAACATACGTGCAATGTTCTGTCATTTTCTTGTTGTAATAAAAATCTGTCTGTGCTCATGAGTTAATGTCTATGTGTGAAATAAGTGGTAATAAATAAATACCTGTATTCTGCAGAAGCAGTGAGGACAGCTCTTGCTATTAGAGGTTATCCAGTCCTCACTCAGAGACGCCTCCACAGTGACCTGCAATATCTTGCGGCCGTATCGGCTCTCCAGGAGGTGCTGCCTCTGCTTACTGCCACTGGCATAGTCGTCCCACAGAGCCCTGATCCCCTCTGAGACACACACACAGCAACACAGAGCTCTGCTTCAGATACACATCATGTATGCATGCATTATGTCTATGATAACCGGTTATCTACAGTATTATCAAAATCAATCAACCAGTCAGCTCATCTGCTCTAACACAGGTTCCTCTGACCACTGCTTCATAAAACTATTTTAATGGAATAGAATAATAGTTTTTTTTGCTGAGAAATTAAAATAGTCTATTAATTTAGAAGATTAATTGATACTATAACTCTAAATTTATGACTCCTGAATATTTGTCGGTCACCCTGGCTTGAAAAGCTACTAATCATAAAATAATAATTTCCTGTTACATCATGTTGTTTCAGAGGTTTATCCACTTTGGAAAGGAAAAGCTGAATATTTGTGCATTTTAGACATAGAAATTGTGATTTAAAATCAGTCTATTAACGTAATGTATAATATTCTTAAAACTGCCAATTACTGTCTTCATTAATCAATTAATTGTCTAGTATATAAAATAAGTAACTCCAACATGAAATCTTCAAATTATTGATTTGTACAACCAATTCAACAATTTAAAGCATAAAGATATTGAACTTAAGATCACAAAAGACAAAGAAAATCAACTGAAAGCTGGAACTAGTGGAGCATTTTTTCTTAATTACTTGTTTGTTTAATTACTTAAACAATTAATAAAATAAATAATTATCAAAATAGTTACTGTTTAATTTTCTGTTGATTGACTAATCGTTTAAGATAATATAAATGATTTGGTGATAATGGTGTGATCCCACACCAGGAATATATGCTTCCTACAGCAGCTCAAGATACTATTATCATTGTCAATAATTATTACTTATATTAATTCACTCATCATTTCATTTAGTTTAGGTGTAAAATATGCACATGACATTGAATGTACTTTGTTGTTCCTTTCCACACATGTACCTTGTGACTGTGGCAGGTCTACACTGGCTTGCTGTGCGTCTTTGCCTGTCCGCTTTATAACGTTCTTCTTTTTTTCCTGACAGTTGTCCTTTCCATGATAAGTCTTTTTGCAGATGACACAGAAGGCGAAGCCGCACACAGAGCACATTGCTGCATTGCTGGACTTGTCCTGGATGACGGCCGAAGCACAGGAACGCCGAGGACAGTACGTCACATCTGAGAGGACGGGAGAAAAGAAGAGACATGAGCAGAGACTCTTCAATGACCCCAATGTAAAATTAAATGAAGAAGTTGCTAAAAATTTTCTTTCTGTAGTTGTGTTAGTCTTGTTTCCACAGTTGGCTTGAGAATTTCTTATCCCTTCTCATTCTACATGTATAAAGGCTTTGAATACATTCAGTAGTACAGAAATATACCGTGAGGTAAACACACCAGGCATGCAGTCCAGAGTATTCTGCAGCAGGAGACGATCATAGCGGCTGAACAGCTCCTCCCCGACCAGACTCTTCACCTGACATATACAAATAAAAAAAACATAAAAAACAAATGTGTCAGTTACTCAATTAAAATGCAAGAGATTTCTTTTTCCAATAAACAGTAGTGTGTTTTGTTGAGTTATAGATATCAGTATATCAGCAGATATTAGCTTATTGCAGATTGGTATTTGTCTATATATCTGAATATAAGTAACAAGAAATGTCAAAATGCCAAATATGAGCATCCAGAATTTCGCCATTACATAGTTGACTTTGACACAGGATGCAGAATGTCCCACTCAATACACATCATGGCATATTAATTACTTTTACTTTTGATACTTTAAGAACATTTAAGTCATATTTCTGTACTTTTACTGAAGTCAAATTTTGAATGCAGGTCTTTTACTTGGATGGATTTTTAAATTGTAGCATCGCTACTTTTACTTAAGTCCCCTCCAATCAATCTTCTTGTTTCTACAGTTGGATGTTTGAGGTTTGACACTAGAAGGATGTTTCCACATTAATCTGCTGAAAGTGGAAAGTTTTTCTGTGTACTATTTTGGAAGTGAGTCCTGGTCCAGGGTTAGGGTTAGAAAGAGAGAAAGAAGCTGCAGTTGGCAGAGAGAGCAGACAGACAGGTCGGGGCTGTACCTGTGCAGGTGTAGGAGTGGCAGTGCATTCTGCCTGAGGACAGGTCACACCCCGGACGTTCCCCTCTGTAATCTGGAGTTTACAGAGCTGGGCGAGACAGGCCTGGCAGAAGATGTGACCACACTCAGGCAACTGCACACAGTCCAAACCGAGCCAGCCCACAAAACAAACACCACAGTCAAACACTGTGGTGGCAAACTGTTTCTGTTGCTGCGCCGCGTCGTAGATCAAGAGCTGGGACAGGAGAGTTTGTGACGGAGTTAGGCAGAGAACGGAGAGGGTTTGAGGGGATTCTCTCGGGTGGATTGGCAGAGAAGCAGCTCCTTGTTCGCTCTCATCTAGCGGGTCTGAGGAGCTGGAGGGAAGCAATGATGAGCCTGAAACACTCCCTTCATTTGATGGATCAGACTGAGCAAACTGAAGAGGCTCTGAAGTCGGCTCATTCTGGTAGTCAGCCTCTAACTCTGAGGTTTGGAGGGTCTGTTCAGCCTCCCTCGTGTTAGAATTGTTTGAGGTCTTCTGATAATCTGCATTAGGCCCTGAGTTTGGACCATCCTGGGTGACTTCACTGTGGTGGGAGGTTAAATTATTTTGAGGAAGATTGCAGGAATCTAACGCCACAGCTCCCTGAGAGTCTGTGCTGCTCAATGTGGGATGCTCAACTTCCAGGGATGATGCAGAGAGGTCCGGTTCACGTGGATCTGAGACATTAATACTTTGGTTATCTGTGGGTCCTGCCTCTGGAGTGTGTTTAGTATTCTTTGGTTCTAATGAGTCCTGGCTATTGTCCTGGGTGCTGTGTTCATCAGAGGGGAGCTCCAGCAGCGTATGGATGTCTAAGAACCTGGGGGCATCTTCTTTAAGAAACTGAACCCAGGTGAAGAGTACCACAGCGCCTCCAGTGGCCTGGTAGAGATCAGCCAGCTGGGCTGCCAGTGCAGAAAGCTGCGGAGGGAGAGGGCAAACAGACTGATGTAATCTTTATTGACCCCTCTGCAACATGCATTCATCTCTGCCTCTGTTTGTGACACACACTGGCCAGTCGTAAATGTGACCAATAATGTTTTAATTAAGCCATATTGCCTCTAATGATTACCTGCGTCTGTGTCAGCCAGCTGCAGGTGAGGGTGAAGGAGGGAGGGGAGGAGGATGGGTAGTCCTCAGGGAGTTCAAAGGTCAGACGCAGAGGAGGGAGGAATGATATCTCGTACTGCCTCAGCGTTTCACCTTTGGAAGAAAAGCAATAAGACAACATGACCAAAGCAAATAAACAAGAAACATTCCTGGTTTCTACATGCTGAATATAAAATCAGTTCAAATGATTTCATTTCAACATTATATTGTAATACAATTTTTCCTAAATGACTTTGTTTACACAATGTGTTTCATTTAGTTTTACACACAAATGTATATTGTGTAGAATCTGAGTATAAATAACTCATATTAGTCATAATATATCATATTTTGTACAGTTACAGGTCCTTAACCTGCTGCGTTGAGCTAGTTACTCAAAAATGTCATTGCCCCAAATTTCAGACTTACAGCAATTAAAACCCTGTTTTGTTTGTTATAATCAAAGTAATGGGAATATTTCCATCTCCCAATTCCTCCACAATTACAAAAATGAATGCAAAGATGTGATTGGATTTCAAATTAGTAGGGGGGTGCCAACAAAAGTATGGTTGTAGTTAATTATTCTTTTTGGGGGGATAACTATAGTATTATTACTGAAATGTACTAATAGAGAGTTACAGTAATAAGTTACATAATAGTGTCAGTAAACACACAGTATCTCTCTTATTCACCTTCTTTCAGAGTCACAGTGAAGTCTGCAGGCAGCTCAACAGACACTCGGATTTCTCCGGCAGACTTCGACTCATCTCGGACGAACTCCTCCGAACCGAGGATACTATGGAGGGCGAGCAGCTCGTCTTCCTGCTCCTCCTTGTCCGCGTTCATTCCTCCGGCCGCAACCACTGCAACAACACTTCCTCCTCGCTTCTTCCTGACTCTGCTTCTTCTCTACTGGTTACTTAAAAAAAGTTCAATTAGTTTGTTTCCTGCTGGAGTTTAAGTTCGTTCATGCGTCCGGGGATGTCTGGTTCAATCTCCGCTGTTCACTGGGAGCCTGTCCGGTCTGTGTCCCGGTCTATGGTTACCTTCTGTTGACTCATCTGTGTATGATGCAAGGCTCAGGGCACCGCAGCAACGTCAGCTCTGCTATTATTATGCAAAACAGCTCATTTTAATCCATTACTGTAAAAGGCACATGACCAATTTATGTGCCATTTACAGTTAAACACACCTTTCTTTAATAATAATAACCAGTTTATATATATATAATGTTTTATCTGAAGATCTGGGTGATACATACACACAATCATAGCACATTTCATTGAGCTGCATATAAAAGCAATGCACTCCAATTGTCAAGGTACAAAGTACACAGTAGATGAGTGCCGTATAATAAACGGATTGGATGTAACATTGACTGAAGTACAGTTTTGAGGAACTTAACTTGTTTGTATAATACATTTATTTGACAGTAGTTACATTTATGATTAAGATATTACATATAAAAACATACCATAATCTTATAAAGTGCAAGATTGAACCATTTATCCCTCTAAACTTCTCATTATTATCCAATATTACACAGAACTTTGTCCCATTAATCACCTCACGACCCCTCAGATTTATTTATGGACTAAAATATCAGTATAATACCAGTATGTAAAGGAGTTTAAACTTGCTCCACCTCCAGCAGCTGCAACAGTAAAACTCTGCTTGCACATTGTTGCATCAGTATTACTAATCTGATAATGTTATAATATATCAGTAACACTTTATTTAGAATACTTCTGTGCTTTTCCTTAAATAATATTTTGAATTCAGGACTTTGTTGTACTGTGTTCTTCTTCCAGCCCAGTCACAGTTTCCTCATTCAGGCAAACACAAGCTCAGTGTTTGTCACTTCATTCGTGCTACAACTTGTAGAAAATGTGACCAAAGAATTAAACCCTGCTTATAGTCCCACATTGTTTATTACATACCGCATTAAGTAATATAATCCAAAATACACAGACACTGTTTCTTTCCTGGAACGTTTTATATGATGCAAATGTAATGTTTGTCTGATGGTGGTGCTACAGGAGAGGCCACTACAGTTGAAGTGTTACAGCTGATGGTGTTTGGCTCCAGAGGAAAGCTCAAAGTGACAACAACGGAAATGATTCATTCTTTGTGGGTCAAAGAAAGTTCTCCGTACATTGGATTTTTATATTTGTTGTGTCCGAGTGGAAAACTTGGCCTGATTGTAAAGCTCTAAAACATTCACAGGGTCATTTAAAGGCATTATGAGTCAACCTCTTGGTACCTTAATCATCCACAGCAAATGTCATTGTAATCTAGCCAGCATTCATCAAGATATCCGGTTCTGGCTAATCAACCACCTGAAACCAGCCCTTCTACTAGCAGGCAAATAAAGGCACTTTACAACACATTTCATCATATTAACAACAGTCACACCCCACTTACAGTTACAAACCTTGTTTCATTGAAGGTGAGTCCATACTTAAGTACAGTTTTAACATCAGCTGTAAAGTTCAATCTTGACTTTCTAAACATCTGAACTCAAAGCTTTTTCAAACAAACTTTTCGGTCATCATCAGCGTTCAGAGTTTGCTGCTTTTGGAGTTAGTTGTCATTACACGAATGATTTATGTTTGGAAACCAAGATGCCAACTGAGACGACTCCAGTTGCTGAAGAAGACCTTAAGATGCAGGTAAAAACATTAGTAAGTGGACCTTGAGTTGAGATTTATTTATTAATTCATCTTTCAGGGATTCAAGGTTATTTTATTGTCATTTACAACACATGATTGTACAATGAAATTTAGATATAGTTCCCTTTATGCTACTAAAAGGTCAGGCTTGAAGTTGCTCTGGAAAAGTGGAACTTAATATATTCTTTGGTCACACTTTTAACTTCATTCATTCAAAAACATCTGGATTCATTCAGTAAAAGCAGCCATTCAGTGCTTTGCAATATTTCTGTGGCAACAGTACAGACAGGGATATTATTACACTATTATTACAACGGAATACAGTATAAACATGGCAAAGAAAAATTATTATGGCACAAAATATAATCGTCACCATGAAGCCAAATATATAAAGTTAAGAGTCAGAACCAGAGAAAGCAGTGATGCAATAGAAGTGCTTTGTGATATTATGTAGATACAAGTTGTATTTCATCTGTTAATTTAGTGTGTGAAATGTTAGTGTCCATCAGTTGCAGCTGTAGTTTTCCTTCAGGTTGACTTGGCTCTCCAAGACCTTCTGTGCCATGCTCAAGGGCTCTGGGGCTCTTTTGGATTTCAACTTGACACTCAAGGGCCTGGGGACTGTTTTGGATTTCAACATGGCAGTCAAGGGCCTGGGGAGTGTTTTGGATTTCAACGTGGCAGTCAAGGGCCTGGGGGCTCTTTGGGATTTAATCACAACACTCTTCTGGATGCCATCTGCAGAGGCTGGATTGAGAGACACAGATAGACAAATATTTACATGTTCTGTTCATCCAAGAGATAAAAAACAGATTAGTGTTTCCCAGATATTGTACATCATTCATTTCTGTCCAAAGCGTAACTTTATCCTACGGATATCAAAGATTCAAAACACTATGACATAGTTACACATTGGCATTTTTATTAAAAGCTTATTTAGTGATATTTCTGGTCTGAGCGTCGGTGCTCATGGATTAGGGTTTTGGCGCTGGCGTTGTTTGGGAGTTTGTGGGGAGAGTCAGTGATTCCCACCTGACGCCCGCATACACTCGTCCTTGTGTCTTTCATCCCATGCTTTCAGTTTGCAGATCCTGGAGCAGTAGAAGACCTTGTGGCAGCGGCTACAGGCGGTCAGCTTCACAGACACAGAGCGACCGCAGTGATAGCAGAACTTAAACCCCAGTTTCCTGAGAAAAGATTCACACACACACACAAGAGTTGGTCCAGGAAATCGGAAAAAGAAAAGAGACAATATGCAGGTGCCTTACGTGAATGTGTGTGTACCTGTGTATGTCTTTTATAGGTGATAGATTTTCCGAGCCCTTGTGCACAAACCTCTCTGTGCCTGTTACATAAATAAAGTACACACTCATACACACACAATGATTTACAGCCATACTTAGAAACACAAAATAATAGTTTATGCATTCAGAAAGCACAAATTCATTGTATTGACTATTCAATGTGACATATTGTTCACCCTCTTGCTCCCTCTGGGCAACAGTCTGCCTCAGCAGATCTCCCATCATGCTCAGCAGCTGGCGCCGTGCTTTAAATGTTTCCCTTTCCCGCATGTTCAGAGCATGGAAGGGAGTGTTGGCAATACGCGAGTCCTAGATAGTAACACAACATATAGACAGCGATTCAGAAATAGGTAATCATTTAGGTAATAATGAATGAATGCAAGTTTATGTATATGATTTATCGCAAGGCTTTTGTATTTGACTGAATTCAAGTGAAACGTGTGGAGTGTTTTCACAGTTGGTGTGTTACCTGATTGAAGGAATGGTGTGCATAGTCGACTGCAGTTCCCTCAACATCACCCGCCGTTACTGGCATCAAGATGTCGGCACCAGCCTTAGCCAACATGTCCAACTACATCAAAGACACACACACACACACACACACAGGATGCAACCTTACACTTTTAAACAACAAATCAGTTGGGTTTTTTTTCTCAGAAGAACAAGTAAAACTTCGTACCTTAAAATCTATTAAAAATATTTGAACACTTACAACGCCTGATAAAACTTTGGTATAACTCAAAGTCTTTTTATTTTGTGGGTAATAGGTATGTACGATCCCCTAATAATCATTAAGATATATTCCCATCACATTATTTTCTGTGTAGTGTGCTCAGTTGTGTCCAGCTTAGCTCTGTGCCCCCAAAGTGGTTAGTTGAGTTGGCGAGAGCACAGAGGGCGCTGCCCCACTCTGCGGCCGATGGAGGTTGGAAATTTGCCCCCCCATTCAACAGCGTCAATCCACTGCCTGCAGAGAAAAAGAAAACAGAAATAAAAGAGACCAGGAATTTTGTAGAGTGTTGGAGTTGTGGTGATGAGTTGTGTGTGTGTGTGGGGGGGGGGGGCGCCGGTTACAAGTATCACCTTCACCAAGCCCTATAAAACGAGCGGAAAGAGGCACCTGTACCACTACAGAAGAAGATCCTTCTGGACTCTGCGTGGAAAAGCAGGTGGAAACCACCATAAACTGGCATTCTTGCAACAAACAACGTAAGTCCATTTAAATCGACAACCACTTGTGCAAGTGACGCATGACGTGACTTTTTGTAAGGTTCCATCAGTGTGCTG
>NW_023339674.1:4797619-4813918 GCF_004916995.1 Morone saxatilis
GGGGGGGGGGGGTTACCAGGTCATTCCCAGCCGCTATAGCGAGGGAAAGAGGCGAGTGTCCACTCCAGAGGAGGTCTGTGCTGGCTCTGTGGGAGAGCAGGAGGGCTACCACCTTACTGGCATTCTGCAACAAACACGTAAGTCATTTAAATGGACAACACTTGTGAAGTGACGTGACGTGACTTTTTGTGAAGGTTTCATCAGTGGTGCTGTGTACAGGTACAATATGTACTGACCCGGTAGTCACTGTCTCTCTGGCAGGCCACGTGCAGAGCTGTTTGGCCTCCTTCTTTGAGATGCGGGATCTTACTGGTGCTCAGTGATTCCTGGGTCTTCATGAAAATCTGTGAAAAAAAAAATACTCTGACTAAAAATCTTTTCTTACAATTAGTAGTAATTTTTTATTGGAAAAGCTTAAAGGATAGACACACCTTATCTGGTTCATAGATCTCGTCCTGGTCGCATGCCTGTGCGTCTGGGTCAGTGAGCGCGTGGAGCAGCAACTCTGTGATTCTGGGACCGGATGGACCGGGCAGCGCTGCAGCTACATGCAGGGGATACAGACCCTTCCTCTACAAAAAGGATGAGAGGTTGAGAGCAATTCTATAGTTTCTGGAAATTAAGAATGAAGGGTTATGAGAAGGAAATATGGGTGTAATATAGATGCTCTCATTTTTTGTTTTCCGTGTGTTTGAGTTGAGTTTTGAGACATTAAATAAATTCTGATAACACTAACCAAAAAAAAAAAATCCTTCCATATTAAAGTAAAACATATTTTCTTGCCTCAGGTGGAAGGGGAATGTCAGTGCGAGCTCCACACAGCAGCAGCCTCCTGACGGCCTCAGTGTCAGCCGCCATGATGGCTAAAAAGAGAACTGGCATGGGGACCCTGGATATGTTGGGGTCGGCTCCCCGCTCCAATAACAACTTCAGGGTGCTCAAACGAATACGGTGTCTGGTCAGAGAGGCACACAACACATCGGATTAGTACATAGATACACAAATATTACCAGAGCAGAACAATCAGCGCAGGAAAAGAGAGGACAGAACTGACTCAGTCTTCATGGCAGCCATTTTGCGTACAGTCTCCTGTGTGTCGGAGCGCTGAGGAAACCCCGTGCGACTCAACGCTTCCGCTGAGCGATGCATCGCTTCCTCTGTGACCTGGATCTTGTAGCTGCTGACCGAGCAGGCAGAGTCAAAGGTTGGTTTTTGGGTCAGTTTTTTGTCTTTGACCTGCTGCAGACAGAGAGTTGAGTGGACAACGGTGAGTTCAAACAAGTACCAACTTATCAAACCAATTATAGGACGGGATCTCTGCGCTTTATACCTGAGCTCTTCCTGGTGCTTTAGCTCGACACTCCTTCCACTGCACGCTGCCCAGCGCGATGTGGCCGTCTAACACCTGAATGGAGCGCTCCACACCAGGCACGCCCTCACTTCCTCTCTCGTCTCTCTCCTTCACATCCTCCTCATGAAGATTCCTTACTCTCTTCTCCACATCCTCCTCAACCTCCTTCCTCACTTCCATATTCTCTTTGCTTGACTCCATTTCTCTCCTCTCACCAAGCACATTATCGTCCTCTTTCGTTTCCTTCCCTTTTACCTCACTTTCTTCATTTTCCCATGTTTGATCACATCGGCTCTCTATCTCTCTTTCTTCCCTCCTGCTCCTTTCTTCCTGTCCCTCTCTCTCTGTCTCTTTTCCCTCCGCCTCGTCTAGGTGTTCAGTGTCTGCAGGGGTCTCGGGCTCATTCAGGTCAGGCCAGCGCTCAGCGATGAGCTCACCGTCATTGGACACTTCACTGCTGTGATGGGAGAAGTGCTCGTTTGGCTCTCCTGCTGTCCTACAATATACAACAACAAATAAAGTCAAATTAATTCATTAGCTTGTTTTAGAGAGAACAAAGAGATGACTGGTTGGTCAGGCTGCTCAGGGTTGTGTTAGCGGTCTGTGGTCTGTTGTTAAACCTGGGTGTGTCTGTAGTGAAGTCCACTTGGCTGATCTGAGGACTGTTCCCATTTGTAGATGGAGACCTCAAGACCTGATGACACATTACAGGACAAGTTGTTTTTCATTTGTCTGTAGAGCTATAATGTAGAGGTGATGAGGGAACATAGATACAAACTACATTAGTTAGAATCCTACTTGAGTTTTGGCGGGCGGTTCGGTGAAAGTGGGGTGCAGAGACTGAAAAGGGTAGTAGAGGACATGACACACAGCCAGAGCAGACATGCCTTCACAGTTCGTCTTGTCAATATCAGCACCCATATCCAACAACAGCTGGATCACATCATTATGGCAGTTTACCTGACAGGTACAAGAAACAAAACAACCGTCAGAGAGACAAACGTGAGTCTAAAAACAGAATAAACCTAAGAATCTTTTATTTCTATTTATTTTGTTGTATTTTTTGGTTGTAATTGTTGAATATCTGACTATAGTGCACGTTTTCGAAACCTAAAACAACTGAATCAATAAACAATGGGCAAAAAAAAAAAAATGAATGTGTTACTGTGGCAGCAATCAGTGCAGTGTGTCCCTTTGAGTCTGCTACATCAGGGTGGACCAAACCGGTCTGGAGGATCTGTGACACGGCCTGCAGTTCCCCTCGGGTGGCGTGCTGGATCAACGACTCTGAACTGACTTCCAAAGGCCCTTTAGGACCAAAACGTTCCCTGTTCAGAGACAGAACAGCTGCCACATCCCAGCCCACACTGTCAGCCTGCAGTCTGAGACACACAAACACATAAAATACAATAAAACAGGATACAAATACATTATTTCAGCCTGTGTATGATGCGTATGTCCTTTTATTTAACTAAATAACTGGTGCCAGTACAATGTGTTTTGGTACCAATCCTAAATCCTGTCTGACCTGTGTTTGTGTATGTGAGCCTGCATGCGGGCCCGTAAGGGGAGCGTGGAGAGTGGGTCTCGCTCATAGCCTCGGTGCTGATGATGGTCCGGCTCCCACAGCTCGCCGTAGAAGCGCTGATCCAACTCTCTTCTTCGGCCAGGGGGCAGCGGCAAGTGCTCGCCATCTGTTGAGTAACTCTCAATGCCGATGGGAAGGATACAATTCTCATCTGACAGCGGATCTCTGTCCGTCTCCGCCTGAAGAGGATGGGGAATTAACGGATCTGTGTTGAGTTAAACGCTTATGTACTTACTCATTAGCAGTACTTTACCTTAGAGTCTGTTCTGGTTTCTGTCTGTAGACCAACGATGGGAAGCTGGTAAGGAGAAGAAGGGTGCAGATACATATTTTAGTGACATAAACTGGTGCAAAAAAAGTATTTTAAGATTTAGATTCTATATAGTACAATGTTTCTGCTTATACGGTTAAATGTTACAATAATTCAGTGTTTTATAAAGATTATTCGGGGCAGTACTGTTAGGAGGTTTTACATATTCTTGGCTGGTTCAAACATTTTCATACTGGGATCCAAACAAGTATAAAATATGAACATTTCAACCAAATATATGTTTGAAAATGAAGCCTGGCATAGTGAGTGAGACACTGGGGAGCATGTACCTGAGTCAGGGGCTCTGTGGTGGCAGCTGGGTCCATGTAGGCGGCATATTCAGGAAACTTCTTCAGGCTGAAGCCGTCTTCTACAGAGGCACAGAGCTTCAGCAGACGCTCTCCGAGCCACAGACCCGCATCCTCACGCCCATCCAGATAACTAACCACGCCTGGACCAAACCTCTGGTCAGCACGGTACAAACCCTGAGGGGAGAGGTGAAAGTTCATTGATATTTAATGATATTTGTAGATGAGAAAACATATTAATGTGCATCCACCCGGTTTACCTGAAAGGTGGCTCCGTCGGGGAACAGTTGTTGTCCGTATCCTTCCTTTCTGTTGAGATAGAACTTGCCAATGAACTTGTGGCCCGTGGGCCAGCAGTACAGTCCTTCTCCATGCCTGTAGTCTTTGTAGAAAGAGCCCTCATAGCACTACACAAAGGGGCAGACAGGGAAATATAATTGTGACTTGCTTTTAGAAAACTGATAGGAGACAATATAAAAAAAAACATGTTTTATGTAAGAACTTTCCACCAGGGTTGTTCTGTTTCTACCATAACAGAACAACCTCACTGTTACAGTCTGTTTTTATTAAAATGAACCCTTAACTTAAACTATAATAATAAAAAAAAAAAGGCTATAAGTTACCATAAAGTGCCTGCTTCGTGTTAATTTCACATTACCTCTCCGTTACTCCACGTGTATTTTCCTGTGCCGTGTTTGAATCCGTTCACAAACTCTCCCTCATACCTGGACCCGTCGGACCACTCCTGGACACCGGGGCCTCGCCGCCTCTCCTGGCCGCCCGGAGCTCCTCTGGGCCGGTCGCTCTGTGCCCCTTCCCCCGGCTCCGCACCCCCTCCCCCCGGGTCCACCGCAACACATTTGCAGGTCGACGGCATTTTAAATGGCGCGTATCCTTTCGTGAAATGATTCACCTGCATCCATTTAAGTTAGTTCAGAGTTAAACTCGTGTAAATTAAACACTACATGTATTTTAAAGGAGAAAACTTCAGCTGTCAGAAGTCAGATTTAAGGTTTGGCTGCCGTGTAAACGCCGGTTGCCATGACGATGTTGTCACACGCATGCGCAGACGACAAGACAAATGTAAACACTCTTTTAGTTTAGCTTAATTATTAAAGCTTAAGTTTGTCTAATATCCCTTAAACTGCACACATTTCTCAGTTATTAATCGTTCATTAAACATTTTTAAGTAAGGACTTATATCGTGGACCCATGGGGAATTTATTCATGGGTTGATTTGTGGAGTATTTAAGGTTTTTAATACCCTTTTGTTCATGATTTTGGGTTAAATATATCCAACGTCCTTCAAATCACCTGTGCTTAGTTACCATCAATTTTTAATTTGATTCAATTTACTTATTAAATTATTAAAGCTATTCAATTAGCCTACTTTTTTTTTCCTCCTAAGAAATTAGGGGTTTTGAGATAGCTGCCTTGCCATTGACTTTATATACATTAGGAATTCAGCCTTCACTAATGAACACAATTTTGTTTCGACAAATAGAACCAAATTTGTTAATAAAATCACAGACACGAATTAATTATATGCAATATGTGTTTATTTGGGGATGTCTGACAGAAACAATGAAGCCCCCCTCTCACAGAGTGAAGGAAGAGTTAGATAATTAAATATATATATTGTAGCGGAAAAATAAAATGAAAGTAGGTCATTGTCAGAGAGCAGGGTTATCCTTGTTAAGTGTAAGTGTTCCTGTATAGAGAGTCAGTGAAGCAGGACGACCCTGTGAGTGTGCTCATATGTCACCTGACACTTTTTCCTGTTACTGACACAGCAAAAGATGTTTTCAGCCAGACCGCTGGTGGAGGATGACATCACATTTATCAATACAGCCTTTTTAAAACTGTATTAAGCACTAATTATAACCCTAACCCTCCAATATGTCCTTATTCAGATCATTTCTGTTCAAGTGGTCAAGAAGTTGAAACTCAACATACATTAGTGAGGCTGTACACATTGAATTCAACTGAATGTTCCTGTTTGGGATACCTGGATTTTTTTATTTTACAAGTAGTAATACATTTGTTATTACTCTTAAATTCATCGAAAGTCTGAAATGATGCTTATGCATTAAGCATTAAGCGTCTACTGTTGGCATACTGTTAATTGTACTCTCAGAGCCTAGTTAAAAAAATGTTTGGTTATACTGACTCTGTTCAAGCATTTCCACCAATTTCATGTGCAGGTTAAACCAGCCAAGACCAGGCAATAAAACATAATGATTGGTTCTCAATTGGCTTATTTGGTTAAATAAAAAGTTAAATAAAATAATAAGAATAAAATCTGTATTCAAACTTTGCTTATAAAAATCATTGTTGTACACGACAACGTGATTCCGATTTAAAGCTCACGGTAAAAAAGCCGCCCTGTTCTCTAGTTTAATCACATCTGATATGATCTCCTTCCCACAAACACGATACCCTCACAAGTATCATGATTGTGTTTTTAAGAATCACATATCAGATCATGATTTGTGTCCTGCCCTCTGGCTCTACCATAAACACAAACATAAAAGACTTTTGTTTTGCTGATTTTAGTGCCAAGATATTCCCAATTTATCAAACTATAACAACATTGTCACCTTCGATAAATAACATATCTCTGCTTTTAATCTATTAAACAGATGATTAGTTGTGATTCATTTATCCTTAAAGTTTTACTTGATTTGGTCTTGTAATACCTCCTTTAGCACGACCAAGCATGGGAGATTTGAGATAAAGGGTTTTTGAAGACCGGCTTTATGAAATTAAGCCTTTTATTCATTGCTCATCTTTCGTTTGCTACTATTCAGTTACACTGTAAATTTAGTAAAAACTTCCTCTATTCATTTTCTATAAATTTAATCTACTGTATAAGGTTTGTTCCATTAACTTACAGTACAAAGCGAAGACTCAACACCCCTCTCGTGTTTTCTCTATTCAGAAAACACAGGAAATATCGCCACTTTTCTGTATTGTATACAGTATTGAACATGTAGTTAACAATCTCAATGGCGTGCAACTAAAACATAATGCCTAAAGTGGGGCAGATTTGATCTATAACATTACAGTAGCTTCATTATATGTTCACCTATTCACCTATTGTGTGTTCAGGAGTTATGAGCGCAGTGCTCATTGGATATCCATTGTGATGGATATCAAGTTACAGCATTTTTGATGGACTTGGGTGATAGGGTAAGTGCCATCACTTATTCAGCAAACAATTCACCCTACGCAAACATATTGCAACAGCTTTCCTGGGCTCATGAAGTTGTGTATCTAGTATGATTTAATTTAGTTAAGTTCACCCTGCTCATCCAGGTACTTTGCTTTATTTACTTAATTCTCATAGTATTGATATTCTGTAACTTCATCCCAGTTCACAACAATTTGAACCACTTCATTCATTTATTAGTCAGTTGTTCAGTTCAAGAGAGACGTCAACACTAAGTTAAAAACACTCTTCAAAATTACATTAAAGTGTTCATTAACAACGGTGACAAAAAAGTCAGAATGACACAGCAGGGACTCAGTGCTTACATACAGTATATACATTAGCTTTCCACCATCATGTCTCTGAGAGTGTCTCAGAGGTCTTTCAACATGTAACATAACAACCAATCATTTCTTTTATGGACAAAGGCAAACACAGATAGGCAGATTAGAGAATTTTTACATAAAATGCTCATAGCAGAATGAAGTCAATTCACTTTTAATATGACCTATATTGTCAAATGACAATTGTTAATTGCCATAAGCAGGCCATATTCTTAGCTTTTCTTCAAGAAGAAAATCTGCCTCATGAAAGGACCAAGTTAAAAGAGAATTCACCCTCATACCTACTGTTAATGTGCACCAGGTTTGAAAAGAGTATTAAAACATAAAGATAAGTATAAGGTAGATTCCCTTCAGTTTTCCATTTACGAAATTGAGTTTGAGTGCACTATGCTGAGTAATTTGGGGAGGTGTTAGTTGGAGGGTTCGGCTTCTCAGGCGTTGCTCCTTTCGTCTATTGTGAAAATCTCCACGGGGCGTTTGCTCAGAGCCTTGATGTCATCCAGGAGACTGGTCGGGGTCAAAATGTGAGAAGATCCTAGAATCAAAGTATACATAACCATTAGCTCCCAAATTAGAGCATAAAACTTAGTGTATATATTTTTATTATATGTCTCTGAGACCATTCTTTCTCTACTCTTTGCACTACATTTTCCTATGGGGGATCAATAAAGGAACACTTTATCTAAAACGGAAGGTGGCAGTGAGTTTACAATCCAGACCAAAACCAAGAATAAAGTTTATAAAACTGGACCAAACCCACCTTTAGTTAATCTGAATGGCCGTAATTTAAAGTTACCAACTGGCTTTAATAGGAACCACAGAAATATTTCTTGCATTGTTAGTGAGTACAAACTCCTCAGGATATTTATGGTGAAGTCAAAGTGCTGTTTGATAAAATATTTTATATACTAGAGTAACGGGTAGATTAGACCGTTATCTGCGTGATCTCACCTATGATGACCTCGCAGGATTTTACTGCCTGGGTGACCTCGTAGGCAGAGCGCATTTCAGAGAAGCAGATTCCTCCTAGAACAAAGATGATGAGGCGTGAGCCAGTCCGGCGTTCGTCCTGAGCACTGCCCTTGTGCTTCTGTCGGGCACTGTGGAGCAGACGATGGACAACATAAATAAAACTTAAAAGAAAAAATTGTAGAAAGAAACAGCAAAACCAACGTCCTGGTAGGGAGAGTGTGAGGAATAGATACTAAAGATAGATGCAAAAACAGACTCACATCATTCACATTATTAAACTCAGTGACAGTCAAACTTAAAACAATCCCCTAAGAAACAGACTCAGATCAAAAAGCTGGAGCTGAAGGTAGTAACAGAAACGATCACTGGAGGGCGCCGTTTTATCACCCTCTGTCTGTATTTGTCTGTAAAAGCAAATATGAACTTTCTGTCTTAGGATTGTTTTTCCTTCAGATGAAAATGAAAAGACAACTGACTTTTGAGTAACTGGCAGCAAAGAGAAACACTGATATTTGTAAGTAGCCAGGAGCTTTTGACATGAAGCCATTTCAGATCATCTCTAGCAGAATGTATAATTATTTCCAGAAACTACTGACTCAGTTGCAGTGTGATGATTCATGAAAACCGACTGTACCTAACAGCCCCGGAGCCATTCCAGGCAGCAGGACACTCAGACTGGTGCGGCCATTCTTTGGTGTCCAGTTTGTTCTCTACGGCATCCTGAAAGTAAAGTTAGCTGTCATTTGTACAATTAAAATCTCTTTGGGCATCCAATATTATAGATCTGAGACTTCTGCTTGTTCTTAATGTGAGGTATCCTACTTACATTTATATGCACATAAATCTAGAATCTCTAAGCTGAATTGACAGTTTTGGAGTTCAGTACTAATGTTATGAGAGGGTTAGCCCTGAAATGATCAGAGATGAGCAAATAGTTCCATCTGATCAACACTTAATACCAGGTTTCAAACATGGGTTTTGATTTTAGGTGGTGGTGCTACCCTTGTCTTTACATTTGGATAACAAGTTTGACTTTAATGACTTGTAATAAAACATGCAGTCTGCGACAATACAATCCCTCTGTGACCAAGAACCAAACTCCAAAAGTATCCAATGTGTAAATCTTGAACTATGGAGAAAGGACATAACTACAATATACATCAAGGGATCTCAAAGCACAGCTTAAAATAAAGAAAAAGCACTTCTCAGTCTCAGACTTTATATTATATTATATATATATATATATATATATATATATAAATAAAATATTAGTTGTGGTTCTAAATTGATACACAGACGTACACAGATTTGTTAAAAGAAGCAAATTGAAACTGATTTCAACCAGACTTTATGCTGCCACACATCAAAAACTATTGTTTCCTGCTGTAAGAGCAAGCTGTTCACTGTTTACAGGAAACCAGGTGGTCAGGTGGGGAAGACTGAAAGGGCTTTTCAGGTGTGACAGGAAAGGGAAGTTAAAATGAAGAAAAGACACAAAAGAACTTATTATGTTACACATCAACCTGATTTTTAACATTAAAATTACACTACATACAAATTCTATTAGCAAAAGAAAATGCATGTAAAAAGACAAGGGGAATATTCTTTGTGGCTATGAGTTTCCTCTTGCAGACATCATTTGATACCAACATGTGGAATTTCTGCTCTGTGGAATTACAGAACTGAGAATCATACATCAGGTTATGTTTTAGAAATAAGCTTGCTTCATGACCAAAGGGCAGTGGAGTAACTCTGCCTCTTAGTTCCCTATTCATTTCTGAGAATTTGACTCAACAGCAGAGTTTTAAATGAAACAGCCTCAGAGAGGATTTATTACAGCTCAACTTACCAGACTCAAAACAAACAGCCACAAGCAAACTTATTCACAAAACAGAGTGAAAGGGTAAATTAGAGTAGTGTGTGTACAATATGTCTCATTTTATAGCACAAACTTTAACAAGGCAGCAGGAGACGCTCACATCCTGCCTCTGTTTCAACACAAAACATAATCTCAACAATAACCTCTTATATCGAACGCTTTTAAAATACAAAAAAAGCATTTGAGGATCAGAACAGAAGGATGTTGCCGAAACAGAAGGATCATCCCCAGGGATCAAAACACAACTGGTGCATTATTGTGCCTTAAAGATGATGTCTTTCACAAACGGATAAAGCAGTACAAAACGACACGAACATATATACAACACTGCCTATCAGATGACCTGAATCTGATAAGCTCCTTTTGTGGTGCTTTTACAGTTCTGCACATCATTTTTCTCATGGATGCCATTCAGAAAGGGGACTGGGGTTGTACAGTGACCCAGATCGAGCTACATGTTGAGATTTGTGAGACACAGCTTACATTAATGCCAGAACTTTTTTTCTTTTACCTTCCCATCCTAAGTCCTATCTACAACCCACTTTAAATTCTCTGGAGTTATGCTATATAATTTATTTTGGTAGCCATAGTTTATAAACTTCCTGTTTACCAAATTAATAAAAATCCAGTCAGAAAGAGTTTTCAAAGAACTGCAATCAAATTTGATAAAATAAAGTCTCTACTTATGAACACATTATACCATATGGTAATCTCCTCTCACTGACCTCCATCACGTCTTTTATGACAGGAGTCCATCTGGAAAGATTGTACGTCTGCTCCTGGGAACGATCCCGTCTGGATGGTTTGCGAGAGAAGAAACTAGGCTAGAAACAAAGAGTACAAGAGACAGTTAGCAGGATTCAGTTGAGACTGAATGACAGAACTGAATGGACAAACAAATACAAAGTGAAACATGGTGAAAACCATAGTTAAATCAATCAAATCAATTTTTTTCCTTTTTCTCTTCTTCACATACCGACGTGATGATAGGCACTCCCAGTTCTTTCCAGTTCAGGATATACTCTCGTTCTTCCTCAATCTTTACATGCTGGATAAGTTTGCTTAAGTTCTCGTCTGTTGTTCCTGTTTACAGCCACCAAATAAAAACAAACAAATCAGTGTGAAAATGTAATGTGATGATAGTTTTACGGTCTTTTTTGGAGGAAATGATTAATTATTACTCTTAACTGGAATATCCACATCCCTGGAATCACCACAGTATTCACAAATATATGTTATATTCTTCTGATGTGGTCTATTAAATAAAATTAAATCAACAAATGGGACTAGTAATCACCTAAGAACTTCTTTTTGGAAAGACAAGCAGTCACATCTAACTGATTCTCATTGCCTTACACTGTTCTTTAAAGGTCTCTTGGTCAGTCTGAGAGGATACTGTTTATGGCGACACAGCAAGATACTACTTTACAGAACGCTTATGGACAGACAGTAAAAGGAGACCAGTCTGCTGTAGGAGAAGAGCGTGTACCACTGAGGCTGAAGATGTAGAGCAGCACAGCTCTGATCTTGTCGTGGGTGCTGTATGGGTGGAGCAGCACAGGCAGAAGAGTCCTCATGGGATCCTTCACCTTCACCCCTTCCACGTCTGACCCCACTGCAAGGTCCTACACAGAGACAAACAACATTTATTTTAATACTTGCTTAAGGCTCCACATCTTTCACATGTGGAAGCTGACCTTCACAACTAACTCATAGGATCAGTGACACTTCATAACCTGTCAAATGTTATCTCTACTCACTTAACCACCGCCCACGCACTGGCTTGTTGAAACAGGGTTGTGTGTAAAAATGTTTGGCAAAAGAAAACAAACGAACCTGTTCAGCTTTGCAGAGTTTCTCCACGTTGTTTGAGTAATGTTGCATGCAGTCCTCGGCCAACTGCAGGTGAACAGTTTTCTAGAATTCCGACAGAGAGAACAGTTAAAAGTTAAAAGAGGTAAAGATAATGTAATTATTGTTTCAAAAATGATTTCCTTTAATTATAATGACAAAGATATTAATCATAGAGGCAGCAAATTATGCCTTTCCATTCTGTTTTTCTGCTAAAAACATGTTGAAGTCAACCACATAAGATACCCGGCTTTGGAGGCACCACACCCAAACAGTACATAATTATCACATATGTCTATAATTACTGGTAGGAACTAGGAAGCAAATAATATGAGTGTTACATTTGTCCTCAGACCAGTGTCAGATCCCAAACGTTGCCCCTAAAATGGCCCATTTGAACAAATTATGCTGAAAACCTCAACCTTAAGTTAAATAGATAACATTATGGTAAAGACAAACAGTTTACAGGCCAAATCTAGATCATTATACCGTTACTGCATACCTCGGTTATCTGTTTACGGAATGAGGGCATCTTCTTCATCATTTGGGCCAAATTGGTAATTGTGATCTGGAAAAAATTTTTTATTACATGTTTGCTCAAGTTAAACATTTTAAGTATGAAAATACACAGCTCAATAATGAAGCACATTGGA
Source organism: Morone saxatilis (assembly GCF_004916995.1). Classification (NCBI taxonomy): domain Eukaryota; kingdom Metazoa; phylum Chordata; class Actinopteri; family Moronidae; genus Morone; species Morone saxatilis. Next base: position 4,810,087 of record NW_023339674.1, read on the forward strand.
AGAAACCACAGCATGATACCTTGCCATCTGGCTGCTTCTTGCTAGCAGATATTTCCTTTACCATCTTAGGGATTTGTCTAATGCAAGAAAGAAATGGGGTTAGGGTTGGGGTGATGAGGAGGAGAAAAATGGGACACCTCCATCCTTCAGATCTTGCGCACTTACTCTGAGACTTCAGCGATGTGCTTGTGCCTCAGTCTAACCCAGAGCATGTCCTCCTCATTCAGCACGGCCTGCTTCTCTGAGCCATCTTTAGATTTATACCTGGCCACAAAAATAACAACGAGATGATTAGGTTCAGCTATTAATGTATTGTCTACATTAAAAAAATAGCAATATGAACATTGCGCTATGTTGCAGAAAGGATATTATGTATGTGTGAAATGAAGAGAGTGAGATACAGTAAGAAAAGCTTGGATTACTTGTAGGTGTCGTTCTGGATATTGATGAGGTCGTAAGCCATGGCCTGATAGGTCAGCTCATGCAGGATGGGGCTGACAGGGTCAAAACCTCTCTCCACTATCAGCAGCTGGGCCTGGGTCTTTCCCTTGTGATAGGAAGGAAATATACAGAAAAAAACATTTAATATAACACCTTATTCTTAATATAGTGGTTGCTCTTCGACGGTATAAGGCCTCTTTTGTGATACTGCTTAGTTTCTACAGAGCAGCAACTACTGCAAACAGTTTCTGGTGAAGAGTAACAATAAATCAACCTGCTTGAGGCTTTTACATGATGCCTCATATTGAGCAGGCAGTGGAAAATAATACTGTGTTTCCCGGATTCCTCCCTGGGCGAAGATCTTGTGTATTCTGTCAACATTCTTTGTTCAGCAGGTGTCTCACCTTTTTCTTGCTGCTGTCATCCAGCTCGTAGTGTCTGACCAGCTTGGTGTCCACCAGCTCTGCAAGGATCTTGGCGTTCTCCATGTTGCTGTCTCTAGATGTGATATAAATTGTTCTCCATGAGTTATCACAATCGTGTTAATACATATCGCACATGTACTGGTTTAACTCATTTGTAGAAAATGTCCTTTAAATCACCCCAGTTGAGTGTTTCTGACAAACCTTCAGGACATTTTTTGGAAGGGTGGCTGTTTGTTTTTGTTATATATTTTTGTGTTGCTGTTTTGTTGTCCATTTGTCAGTTTTGTTTGTTGCACATGTGTTAAGTGTACATGTTGTATTTATAATGTGGGGAAATAGTAAATAAATAATATATAATGCTCAAAAATAAAGCTACACACTGCTTGTTTGGATTCATATTTAAATGTTAGGTTGTGCTACGCTACGGCAAAGTGAGGTGACACTTATAACTTTATTTCTGCCTCATTTATTTGCAGCCACAGTCAGGTAACGTGTTCTATGGTCTCTGTTCGAGCTTTTCTCGTAAAAGGTTTCACTCTGCTTGGGGGCTGAGGTGCGTTGTAAGCTGAGAAACTAAAACTGCTCTGGCTTACTTCTTGTATCTGACCCCTGGATACTCATCCAATGTGGCACATAGCGTGACAAGCTGGTCTGCGAGTGTCTCAAGTGTCTTCTTTTTGTCCTGACTGTTGGGACTGTAGATGCTTTGGAAAGCCCCCGGATTATCAAAAGTGAACACCTGAAAAACATTCAGCACACCAGTGTAAAGAAAACTTTCATTTAAAGTGAACAATGCATGTAATCATATAATAAAGAAACATGTGGGTTGTTTTAAGCCTCTAAGGAATGTTCCTGTTCCACAACTGAAAGCCTGAAATTATTATTAACAAAAATAAACAAGACTTCATTAACTTTGTAAAACTCACAAAACTACTAAGAATGTTAAGACCTTTTTTTTTTTTTTTTTAAAAGAGAGGGAACAACTTCCCAAGACACTCAGATAATGCAACGTTTGTAAAATTATTACATCATAGCTTAAAGCAGCCGACACCCAGATGAACTCAAAACACTGCGAATCTCTTCAGTAGCAACCTGACACTGAACACAACAAGTTTTCCTCGTTAGCAAGTAAGAGTCTGGATAAAAAGAGGAAATGGAGCATTACAAAAGAACCTAAAAGCACTCTGCAACCACTTACTTGTGCCTCTTGTGGCATGAAGCACATGTTTATCTCCTTACAGACTCGGATGTACTTTGCACAGTACAGCTTCATATTGTTGAACAGGTCGTCTGGACAGTCTGTGGGATGGAAAAGCTTTTAGTTTACATGTTACATGTTAGATAATATGTTTTTTTTTTTTTTAAAAGAGCATTTTGATCATATTGGATAAAAGTCAGTTGTAGTAGAATAAAGTAGTGATTACTTACAGTCAGTGAAATAAACATATGCTGCTTTATATTTGGGTTTGGTCTTGAAGTCAGCAATAAAGGCATCCACACACTATGAAATGAAATTAAATTTCAGATATAACAACAGAGTGATCAGACTGAAACTAAAAATAAAAACTCATTTTGCAGAAATGAAAACCTCCAATTATTACGACTACAGGGTTATTGTTCACACCTTAGCGGTTGGTGACATGAAGTAGATTGCTTTCATTTCTGGAACAGGCTCTCTGCTTTTGAACAGGTCCTCCACGACTAAAGAAACAAAACATTTATTATAACAAGGTAGCTACAGACATCCACATACACACTTCAGTTTGTTCAGTAAAAAGTATTATAAGTAAAAAGAAGGTTTCACTGTTAGCCTACTTGTTATTTTCTCTGACATCAGGTCGGACATTTTGCAGCATGATGAGAGGAGCTTGGTGGTGAAGGCGTCCAGAATCAATATCTGTGAAGATCATTATGTATCACACTTTAATAGGTTTCTAGGTTGCCAAAATAAGAAATCACAATTCTAAGGCAATAAATCAAATAAAAGTTGGATGTGCAATGTCAAGCTGTTTCCTTACCTTCCATACTTCAGATTTTCTGCAGTCTGCAATGATTGTGTCTTTTATTCCTGTAAGACACAGAAAAGTTACTGTAAGTTGTTGTGTTTCATATCATTTTGAGGGTCTGCAGATTTGTAATAGGCATTTATTATCATTTCTGGTATTTTACCCACTAAATAATCACTGAAAAAATGTCAGTTCACAGCCGCTTTCATTAATGGTAGTGAATTAGCTATTAGACTTGACATGCCAACTGTATTATTATGAAATAAAATAAAGAGTGTGAAAATCAGGGCGGGTGTCGGCCTCTTATCCTATTAGGTACACAGGACTGAAACTGATACCGTCTAATACAACCAGTTACCCTGCAACATATCGTCAGACATCCTCAGACTGAATCTGCTTTTAGCTAATAAAGCCTAATAACTGGAAAATTAAGTGTAACTGAAGATCTCTGTGCTGTTCACAGTAAACAACTCTCAGTCTTGAAATTGTTGTGGTTTTCACATTACATGACTGATCAGCAACAGGCGGTGACACAGAAGGAGTCTGACCAGGAGTGATTCACAACACCATTAATAACAAGCACATCAGGTTTAATTAGTACTTTAAACACAGGCACACACAAGGGCAACCATTCACAGCATACTGCCATTATAAACTGTAAAATAAGCTGATAATTAACCTGATCAGTCACTCAGTAATCGATACACACATTATTAAAACTATTAATTCAAACTAATAACTAACAGCAGTTAATGTCAGACAACAATATTATACTTTAAAATCTACCTAGTGTTTTTCAAGCAGTTTGAATTAAACTAGGTTAAAAGCTCCCAGCGCCAAACTCCCTTTACGGAATATTACATTTTAACTATTCCTACATGTCCGTCGAAAAACGTGACTCTAGAAACACAAGTTTAAGGGCACAATTTGACGACAGTCTTCTTGACAATTCGGCATCAA
>NW_023339674.1:4814088-4814569 GCF_004916995.1 Morone saxatilis
ACATGTGTCGTGGGTTTATTACTTATCCCGAAACCATGTTGTGCTAACGTTAGCCTGTACATAATGAGGTGGGGCTACAGGCGATACAAAGTGACCTCAACCCCGACTATGCTCTCCAAGAGTGGGATACAAGACGACCGTGTGGTTATGATAAACAACAACAACAAGGTGTTTAACAACAACAATGAAGTCTGCTCCTATAATAACCCTTGTGGATACTTCCAACCAATCCAAGTTGGTAAAACTTCCGCTGCAGAATAAAAAAAAAAAAACTTGACGTCCACTTTCAGTGCAGGATTCAGAGTAAAGGAAGTATAATTTAATACAAACAACACGCAGTGAATAGCTCAACGTGTACGCAGACGTTGTGAGTGAAGTGGACAATAAGCACTCTCTAATTACAGTGAACTTACTTTTCCAAACATCTCTTTTCAGCCCGTGATCTGAACTCGATGCCATCTTGGTTTTTTTTTTTTTTTTT
>NW_023339674.1:4814669-4814880 GCF_004916995.1 Morone saxatilis
GGCGCTGTTGGCTGTTTAGGACAAATAAACAAGAAAGGTAAGCACAATAAATGATTCCCTGTGCACTAGTACTTTTTGAATGATATGGCGAGCCTCTACGAAGCTGTGATTTATGGTGGCATAGTATGAGTTGCATACGGGCAAAAAGAAATTCACTTTTGTGTCCCCCCCCCAATCCTGACATCGGATCTGCACCCCTGTATAGAGCGGT
>NW_023339674.1:4814905-4825373 GCF_004916995.1 Morone saxatilis
ACCAGAGTATTATAATATTTATAGTGTTGTTGTTTTTTTTTTCATTAGTTTTGTTTAGCCCTATGGTTTCCAGAGTGGGTTTACTCGTTTCAGTTCAATTTTTAAAAATGTTTAGTTTGTATTACTTTCTTTGTGCATTTGTGTTTTTATAATACGGGTCGTATTTGTCAATGTACAGTACAAACACTTTGTGAAGACAAGTTATATATACTGTCCTAATAAACATTCAATTCAATTCAGTTTTATTCAGTTTTATTTGTATATATGCTTGTTGGGTTGACACATTTTACCAAATTGACAAAGACTAAAACTAACTTTTGTAAGTACACAATATTGTTTAGTTTGTTTTTTAAATGTTTTTTAACACCTATTTTTAGCTGTTAGTTGTAGGTAACTGTAATAACTTTGCTCACCAGTCAAAGACAAAACTGTTACAGAGAAGATACAAAATTGAGGACATATAAAGTCAAAACATTTGACTTTTGAAGTTAAAAATATGAGATACTATATCAAAATCTTAAAATTGTAAGAGAAATTAGCCTATGAGATGATAAATCGGGATTTTGACTTGTAGGCCTAAATCAAAATTATGAATTGACTTAATCATAACCTTGAGATATTAAGCCAAACATGAAATAATAAATAAAATTTTGGACTTATAAGTCAAAATACTCATGATGAGTTCTACTATATCATAACACTGACATAATAATTTATTTAGAACAGCAGGTCAAAATGTTTTACTTATTATCCCATTATCTAGTTTCCTTATAAAATTTCGTCTGTTTTCCTTTTCCTGGCTGAAATAGGCTCCAACAATGGAAAGTGTATTCACATCTCAAAGTAAAAGGGAGGGATTGGAAGCTTCTAGGCAAGGTAATCCTTTTTTTTTTTGCCAGACCCCCTTAAGTGCCACATTCTGCTGTGTTTTCACTACATCCTTGAATATAGAATATCATGCCAAAGCTACAAGGTGTTTCCATCTCATGCTACACAGCCTGCACCTGCCTCAAGGTGCATCGCTCTGCTTCACTGTGACTGGACATTTGCCCTTCAGTGGGAGGGGCCATATGCAGGTATGTCAACCTGCACAGACAGCAGATGTGTTTAAGGAAAGATAAAACAGCTAAGAGTGAAGTATTTCTAAAAATCTAACAGAAGGTACAAAGTGTAAGAAACAGTGAGAGGAGTGTTTTAAGAGACAGACGTGAAGAACAGGCGCTATGAACTGGCTGGGGATTTTTGTCATGATGGGCATATGCTCACAGGTACAGTAATAAAATCATATTTTATGTATCTATTATAATAGTTTGCTTATTTGAAGTTCAGGCACAAACAATTTGTTAAGAAAAAGAAGGAGCACTATTCAATGGAAACCTAACCTTAAAAGTAACTTGTAGTAACTTAGATTTTATATAACTACATAACACTATTGTTAATAATACTTTTTTGTCTAAATTTGCAGGCTGCAGCCTTTACAGGTAACGTATGTTCTCTTTTTACCACAGATTTACAGTAAATGTTTATGTCACTGTCATATATGATAAGGATAGGGCACAAAACCTTGGTTATATTATACATTTATGTGTACAATTCTCGTGGCGATGAACAAGTGCTAATATCCACTTCTATCGTCTTTCTTCAGTATCCAAATTCTCAGCAACATCCAAGAGCATGATTCTCAGTTGGACCAAGGTCTCAGGAGCCACCTCGTACAAGATTGAAGTCAAACTCAACGGCACACAAGATGTTATTGCTTTTGCCTCGTTTGGTCCAAACACAGTGATGGGCTCGGTCAACTCTCTGTCCCCGAACAAGTTGTATCAATTCACAGTTACTGCTTTGAACGATCAAACTGCATTGGCTGTAGCATCTGTAGAAACAGTCACAGGTGAGATACACTTCTGTCCATACATGTAACCTACTGTTTAAACAACAAATATTTAATTTAGTGCTTCATTGTTTTTCCATTTCAAAAACAAGCTGTTTTACTCTATTCTGGTGTTGTACATGCTTGATTTTGTCTGAAAGTACTTGTACAGTACAGTTTTATCACTGTCAACTAAACAGTCTGAAACAATGGATCCAGTATAACAGCGATATTACAATGTAAATTTAAACACCTAAATGTTACTTTCATGATGGGCACATTGGGCAGTTGCCAATGTTCAATGAGAAGCAGAGCACAGATCCCCCTCTTTTATTGCAATGATAATATAATGGATTTTTCTTTTATTGTTATATTCAGTGTGTGTTTTTCTCAAATATTCCCAGGGAAACTGAGACAAAATAAAAATGTTAAATCCTAAAAGGTGGATTTCACAGCCATAGCCATTTGCTATAAAATAAATTTTACAATATGTGTGCTTTTCTTGGATGCTGTCTCTAATCTGAACTGATTGTGACTATTTTTAGCCCCTGAGATTATGGATCCCATTGTGACAGTGAAGTCAAAGGATAGCAGGACCTTGATAGCGGAGTTCACGTTGAAGACCGGGGCGTTAAATTACATTATACGAGTCCAGAACACCAATGGCTTCTACAGAGAAGACAGCGTTCCCACCTCTCCTGCTGAGATTAAGTACCTCACACCGTACACTGACTACTCGCTCAGCATCATGGCTGTGAATACCGGAGGCCGCAGTCAGCCATCTCTTCCTGTGACTGTAAAGACAGGTACTTTTATCTCTCATCTTATTTTTACTTCTGTGCAGAATGTTAGATTTTCACATTACCACTCCCACAGCTGGGAAACCAAACCTAATAGATGAAATCAGACACCTAAGGGCTGATCTATGTATAGAAATGACTGACATGGGGAACCACTGAGTACTTTTGTCATCAATACCAATGCCTTGCAGGAGTCACTTGATCTGCCTCATTGTCACATAGCAAAGCCACTATACACAGTACTGTGAGTAGATGTAAACACATAATCTGTTTGTGCAGATCCAGGTTTGTCTTACCCAATAAATGCACCACGACCCCTCAGGGTCCCTGCTGTATTGGTGGTAACTATACCTGACGATTCTATGTCAGACACAATGAGATGACCTTTTCCTGTCAACCTATATCCTCCACTCCCACCCTGGGGAGAAAAATATGATCCATATGAGCCGAAAACAAAAAAAGAACAAGCAGTTTCACTTTTTTGTTCCTCATTATTCGTCTGGGATTTCATTTTATTTTACAAACATAGGCTGCTTAATGTCAAATTCAAATGAACAATAACATCTTTCAAACATGAGAAAAAAATGGTCTATTAAGATTAAGATTAAGTTTACACATCAAAATTCTCAGAAAACAATGATTTTCAGACAGTAGGCTGAGACTTAAAGCCCCTGAAAACATGGCTTCAAATCTTAAATATTTCTCAATAACATTAAATATTGATGGTTAAATAAAAATCATCTTTAAGTATTAATTTAACAGTCAAAAACTCTAATTAAAATGATTAAAGGCTAATCTGTTTTACCAGGACTATGTGGGTGTAGTTAGATCATTGTTCATTGACAGTGGCTAAACAACCCAACTGTTCTGGTTCAAATGCCCTTTTAGTCCTGATTGGTGCTCAGAAATATGTGACATCACCTTTTCCAACTAAGCCACACCCAAATTTGGTCAGTGAGATGAGCAAGGAGAAAAAATGCAATACTGAAATTATTACAATATGAAATTTTTGTCACTAGGGGATCTCTCACATCCAAAAAACGTACAAAGTTTGATGACGTTGTAAAGTAATGTAGGATCATGGGAGTCGTTGTCTTTACTACCATTGCCGTCATTGCAGTCAGCTTCTCCCAGTTAGGATTCCTTCAGTCTTCATTGTTCAGGAGTTTTTACCAGAAGCCACATTATCCACAGAGGTCTCCTCCCCTCCAAAACAAACACAGAATAAAGCAGTTTCACTTAAAAAACCTGTGTTTCTGTTTGATGGACAAATTACGTCCCGGAGGGTATACGAGCCGAGCTGCTGCTAACGCTAGCTCAGCTTTTTTTCTCTGATAACTTACGATCCAGATGTTCGATTACTAAAATCCTTCATCCGGCTAAAATATATAGTTCAAGATGACGAAGATCTAAAAAGCAGTAGTCAGCAAAAGAATATTTAAGTTGAATATTCAATAGGCCTATGCAGTAAAAAAAAACTTGGTGTTAGATATATAAAAGACACGATTACAGTTATACAGTCATTTAATAGTCAGCATTCAGAGAGCTAGAAGACTTGCAGCTTGACTTGCATTTTGCTCAGAAAGACTTTTGACCTGACTGGCTCGAAGGACATGAGGCTTGACTTTACAGTAAAACTTGCTCTGATAGACTTGGACTTGCCCTGAACCAAAAGAATTACAGGTCCATATCTGAATGGGCTTAAGTCCACACTTAAGACAGGCAGATAGTGTTGGATGGAACTGGTAAGGACCTGGCTTGTAAATAGTGGTCTAGAACATGTAAAACTTGTCAAACTTTCTTCTCCTCCACAGTTTTGCCTCCTCCTCAGTTCTCCGCCACCTCCTCCCCCAGCAATGACAGCATCACTGTATCCTGGGACCCTGTTGCTCACGCTGTCCAGTACACCTTGTCCGTGTACAAGTTGGGCTCAAACAACAGCTTGACGCACAACACCTCCAACACCAATAAGACCATCTCTGGTCTGGATGCTGGCTCTCTCTACGTCATCAGGGGTTTCGCCTGGGACGTCGAGGGCCGAAAGGGAGAGGGCAGTTTGTATATCAACCAAACAACACGTAAGGAGGCACTTCTCTGTGTGTTTTTATACTCTGCTATGAAACTGGTGTCAGGCATTAAGAATAACTTCATAGAAATATTTTTTTTTTCTTGCTGATGGTCTTTATTTATAGGTCATATTGAGGCATCAGTATTAAATTGAGACTCTCATAAGTAGTTAAAAAGTCCTTGTCGTATGTTTAAATACAGTAACTACTCGACTACTGTGTTTAGATTTGCAGTATCAACTTATGTTTCTGACTGTCCCAGTGTGTGTGTATATATGTTTTAATATGCACTCTGATGCATCATTGGGTGTGTCTTTATGGTTTACTCTGTTGTGTTTTCACAGGACCTCCAACGCCATCTATTGTCAGTGTCTCTATGGTGATGCATAATAGTGTGGCCGGACTCTCTGTGTCCTGGGCAGTCGATGCCAATGTCTATGGATCCATCCAGTACCATGTGATGAGTGACCAGAACCTCACGTGTAACTCCACATCCAGCTCCTGCACTCTGTCGCCAGTGGGCTGTGGAGGGGTCCACACTATCCAGATCACCGCTTCAAACAAGGCCGGGCCAAGCTATCCGTCCATCCCCGAGGTGTTCATCACCTGTAAGTAGTAGAGAATATTGTTTGTTGGTTGTTTTATGTGTTTTTCCTGATTTTTCGATTTTGAATGTATTACTACACAAATCATGATGCACTTTTTTTTTTATTCACTGGATTAGTCGGGACATTCCCATTTGGTTATTTTCTCAATGAATGACCAGATATTTTATTATATCATATTACTATTATGATATAAAATCACATATACAATGATATAAGATTATAACCATATCAGCCATGCCCACTACCAAAAATCTAATTTAGCATTTAATTGTAAAAAAAATAGGTATATAGGTATATACACAATAACTTTCAGTTTATGTAAAAATGTGTTGTAGAGTTAATTTAGTATGAGATAACAAAATATGTCATTGTTAATCCACACCACTAGATCTGAAGATCCAGTGTGTAATATTTAGGGGGATCTATTGGCTATTGACTATTCTTAGAATGAGCTGTTTTTAACAAAGCGGAGCCGGTCCTCTTCTACAGAGTCTGCCATGTTGAACCACCATGTTTCTACTGTAGCCCAGAACGGACAAACCAAACACTGGCTCTAGATAGGGCCTTTCACATTTTGAATTTGGCGGGGCACTGTAGTTCTTTCTACACACTTGGTAAGGGCGAACAGTATTTAGTTTGTTGCCAATCTGCAGCTTTCACCCACTAGCCTTACAAACTGGTGTCTTTAAAGGTACCCTGGTGGAGTTTTTGGATCACCACCATAGCGCTACACGGAGCAATGGTTTTGACCAGCCTGCTAAACTGGTGGTATTTAGCAAAAATTGCAGAATATTTATGTCTGACCCTAACCCCTAACTGTCCCCAGGGATTTAAGCCTGCAGGAGGACAAATAAGGATGTAAAATAGGTTTGCACGCCATGGGCTGCAGAACACAGTGCATATTTAAGATTTTTGCCGTGGTGGAAGTTGACCGAATAAGGAGACCAAACAAAGAGAAAATTGTCTTTGTATTTATTTAAGCTTTTGCGTAAAAGGATCAAAACCAACAAAGTGACAGTTAGCGACTGCCGAGGAAATTGATGCTGTGGCATCGCACCAGGGTTTTTAATATGCATACGAACAAAAGGTCAATAGTTACATTTAATGAAAGGATAGACATCAATTAATTTTAATTAAAGGCATTTCAAATGAAGCACGCTCTTGTCTCAGACCAAAGATGAAAAAGGTTTGATGTGCAGGCTAGGCTATATTTCAACCTTACATAATTTAGCACATAAATGTGGTCATTGTACTAAGAAAGTCAGTTAATTTATAGTACCAGGGGTTCGAGTAGGGTTCAGCGGAAATGGAGCCAGTCATGCTTTCTACAAAACAGTATAACACAATATCAGGGGTTATTCACTAAATGATAATTTATTTTGTTTCTCTACAATTTGCTTAAGTGACAACCATTAGTTTTTTTTAGCATTACATTAAAAGATAGTAGAAGTTGTTTTAATAAAGGCCAGATCTTCAGCTTGCTCACCAGTTTGTGGTTCCCTTTTCGTCATACGACCAAATTAGAGACTAAGAAATATACTACACTACGATAAATAACAATACTTTCAAACATACAATACAAGAGTGGTATTATCACACCTTAGTCACACCAAACAAATTATTACATGTTATATGTTGAAATGTAACCAGTACACACTGAAAACAGTACAATAAATTTATAGGTTTGGGATCTGGGAGTGAAAAGCTTTAGAAAAATACACTACACTACCACTTAAGCAGTAGTTAAGGATCCAGAAAGGCATAGCATCTCTGCGAGTGTGACTAACATCCCTGCTGTCCTGTCCTCTCAGACCCCTGCCCACCAGAGTCTTTGGCTGTTGTGGAGTCATCAGAAGGAAACTGCACGCTGACGTGGGACACGGTGCCTCATGCTGAAAGCTACTCGGCCTTCATCAAGGGAGGTGAAGGCGGCGAGGAGATCTGCAACACCACATGGAACAACTGCTCCTACAGCTGCATGTGTGGGCACACATACCTGATGTCTGTGTTTGCGTTCAATGAGGCTGGCAGCAGTCCTAAAGGAGATGTTCTCAACTATACCACCTGTAAGTAGCAGCTGAGGTGACATTTTTTAGGATTTTGAGTCATCATCTGTTTACATGGGTATCACCTGTGTCTTTCAGTGCCTTGTTGTCCAGAGGGTGTATCTGTCTCAGTGGTGAGCACTGACACTCTGGAGATCACGTGGACCGCCTCGCGGGGGGCACAGCTGTACGAGACTCGGGCTGTGGACAGTTCAGAGGTTATCATTTGTAACGACACGTCACCGGTGTGCGCCCTGTCCGACCTCAGTTGCGACAGCTCCTACAGCGTGGTGGTGACACCCTGCAGTGAATTTAGTGGATGCAACCGTGCATGCAAAGCTCACACCAAAGACACAGGTAGAAAACTATTCATTTTTCACTTAAGTTCTGTTTATCTTTATTGCAGTTACATTGTTGCCAACACCAGTTTCTAAATTCCACCAAGGATCCTCAAACTTTTAATTCCTTATTTCCTTTGTCTCCATCAGCTCCCTGCATGCCAATGAATCTGATGCTGAATCCGAAAAACTCCTCCTGCATCAGTGTCAGCTGGACAGCAAATAACAGAGCTGCTAATTACACTGTGACTGCGTCTGGAGATGACGGCGTGCACAATTGCATCACCAGTGGAAAGAGCTGTGACATCACTGACCTTCCCTGTGGCTCCACCTATGAATTTAGTGTCATAGCAACCAGCGCCACCGGCCACAGTTTACCCAGCTTCTCTGAGAGTCTGGAAACAGGTGAGTAGTCAAAGGATTGGATTGATCCATTGGATTAAAAAGTACAGACAGCATGTTAGTAATTTTTGTGACATGAACATTAACACATAGTAGCTTTTTGTCAGATACCTAGCATCCACATAATCATCTTCTTTTACAGAGCCCTGTTGCCCACTGAGTCTAACAGTGGACCAGGTGACTCAGGCGATGACCAACGTCTCATGGTCTCACGCCAAAGGGGCGCATACGTTCATCACTTCTCTGACGTCATCACGTGGTCACGCCCGCTGCCACACACAGGACTCCCACTGCCTCATGGGATGCATCACCTGTGAAACCAACTACACCGTCACCATGGAGGCGTTCAGCCACAGCGGGCGAAGCTCCAACTGCACCTATATGGGCTTCTCATCCAGTGAGTGATGATGTTTCCTACCGAAGAATAAGCATCTATGCCCAACATTATACTATAATGTAACATTGAAATGTTTATGTGATGTTGTGTATTTAAGCAGCTATCCAGTATACTCTTTTGCAATATAGAAGCAATACATACATATAACTGACTTAAGAGCTTCTAGAATAAGTGATATAACATCTAGTATGAATCCAATATTAACTATGTGAATTAACAAGAAAGTGGTGACTTTTATTAATTAAACTTTTTTTTTTATTGCCAAGTAGGTTTTCACGTAAAAGGAATTTGCCTTATTGATGCATAACAATAAACATAGTATGAAAAAATATATTTAAAAAATGGAGAGGACAAAGACAGAAAAACAGAAAATAAATACAAATATAAAAAAACAGTATGTACAATATTGAAATAATATACAGTTATTTAAATGAATAGCTGTACAGTTTGTACAGGAATGTACAACTTCAGAGTATGAAGTGTAAAGGATATTTGCTATGTGCATGATATAGTCCAAGAGTGACCCTCAGTCTATATATAACACATATATTCAGGGTGTCAGTGGGGGGTCCCGTGCCTTTTTGATGAGGCCAGCTGCAGATGGGAAGAAAATGTCATTGTGGCGAGAGGTTTTGGTCCTGGTAGGCCGCAGCCTCCTGCCAGAGGGAAGTGTCTCAAACTGTTTGGGTCCAGAGTGGGACAGGTCAGCCTCAATCTTTCTCAGGGTCCTGACCAATAAACCATGACCAATAAATGACCGATAAATAGAGCATGCTGATAAATTAAAGCATATCAGCTTATCAAAAAGTTTAAATTAGACCTCATTTAAATTAATTTATATACTGCTAATCTATAAAAATAGTAGCTTAATCTATACTAACATGTAATAATTGATTAGATTTATGTTCCTTATTAGTAATCTAAATCTGCAAAGTAACTAGCTATCAAGTAAATTAAATAAAAAGTACAATATTTGCCTCCAATTGTAGTGAAGAAAAGTATAAAGTAATGTTAAATGGAAATACTCTGTAAAGTACAAGCACCTCTAAATTGTACTTATTTTATAGCATAGTATTTGAGTAAAGGTACTTAGTTACTTAGTAATACATAGACACTAATGTTACAGTTACATTTTACGGTATTACATATTAAATATCACACATAATATCTATTCATGTTTGAGATAATAAAGCCATGTGCAGCTTCATCACTGTCTCTCTGTCTCTCTCTCTCTCTCTCTCTCTCTCGTAGGCCCCTGCTGTCCATCGGGTGTCAGGCTCTACCAGATGGCCGGTAACTCTCTGCGGGTGTACTGGCGCAGCGGTGGCAGCAGCCACAGCTACATCACAGAGATGGTCGGCAGCAGCAACAACTACACATGCACTGCTTCTCCTGGGCACAACAGCTGTGATGTTGCCAGCTTACAATGTGGGGAGTACAGTTTAGTGGTGTCTCCGCTCACACCAGAGGGCAGCAAAGCCCCATTCTGCCCCCAGAGAATTTACTCAGGTATGACAGTGGGATCTTAAATGTCTATTTATGGCTATTAAAAGTGTAAACAGAGAAGAGTTTTTACAATGTTTTATAATGTAAATTTGCAGTATTAACACAAAGTCTGTAGTTTCTATAAAATTTCAGTCATTTTATAGATAACATATACAAGTTTATTAACTTCTGTTGGGATTAGAACAGCATTAAAGATCATTTTAACATAAAACATGCAGCTGAAATATTATTAATATAGACGTCAACCATTATGACTTATTTTGACTTATTTTTGTTGTTTCTGCTCTCAGTCATTTGCTCAGGGAGTAACATTGGCACAGGTGAGTATCTTATGAACTTTTATTCTGCATAAATCTTTGTAAGATTACTTGAAGTTAAAATCACCAAGTTCCAGTACTTACACTGGTAGAAGGTTTAGCAAGACATTTTACATGTA
>NW_023339674.1:4825562-4828009 GCF_004916995.1 Morone saxatilis
AGATATCTCTCTCTCTATATATATATTAAATATATTTTTAATATCTTGTTATCAATTTTAATAAACCGGAATGTTTGAGATGATTAAGCAATATCAAAGATGACATTAAGTAAGTAAAACAAGGATATACATGCACATCTATCTGTTCAGGCACATATGTCTGTTTTTCATAATGACGCCACTTCTTCCGTCTTCTTCCATGGTTTATTAGATCCAGTGTACAGTCATCCTGTTGCTGTGATTTGATGTCTCCCTCTGCTGGTCACAATGAAACACTACTTTCATTTTAAATAGATTGTTCTGCATGAATAAAATCAATCACTGACTCATGGCTTCGCTGTTATAAATAGTCAAATTGTAGTAAATTACAATAAATAGAACATTTCCTGAAAAATGCAAAATTCCTGCAAAATTTTTGTTTTGTCTTTACAGTCTCTTCTCCACAGATACAACAAACACTTTCATCTTCTTCATCCTCCTCTTCCTCCTGCATCAGCCCTGCTCTACTGAAATGAAACCATGTTTATAGCTACATAGAAGAACAACTGTTAACCAGAAATAAATGTGCCATGATACATAGGTAATAACATGATGAATAATCAGAAATAAATGAGAAATGTTGATGTTTTTGGGTGTTGTAAACCTGCCTTTAAATGATGTTCATGTATCATGGCCACGCAAAACCGTCACTGTGCCCTCAGCAAGCATGATCAAGCACTTAAATATGACATAAACAATGACGGGCAAGAACAACATGTTGTGTGTGCTGCTCAAAATATGTATCATGAGACAAAAATCATGGTATTGGACTTCGTAAATGTAAAAAAAGTATCATATTAAAACATTTAATCTGCCAAGAACGAGAATGAAATTTATGATACGTACTGAGAAAGTTGTTACGGTTTTGGATAATTGCAAACAAAATGTATCCCTGAGATTTTAAGATGAAAAAATCAGTGATCTTTATTGACAAAACAAATCTGTCGGCGAAACAGTAACAGTGCCCCCAACAGACATTTTAAACAACTGACTGACATTTTGCCCCTTCACTTTAAGAATAATTAATTGGATCAATTGATGAAATTAAAACTAATCTTGCAGCTCCAGCCCCAAGTAGGAAGCCTCTTGATGATAAGTGGCAGACACTGATCTGTGCGTCTCATCATGTGTCACCCTCTAGCGTACAATGACTACTGTGTGCTGCCGCTTGCTCTCAGGATGTGTTTAACTGTTAAATGTGTCACTGTGGTTGTGTAAACCTGACGTGTATTTCAGTTAATAAAAAATTCCCAGCATTATTTTTGTGGTTTGAGCTTTCTTTTCTGCATAGATGTGTGCATTACAAAATAAAAGCGAGGGGTTAAATTTAGTTATAATTCAGTTATAATTATATTATTAGAATTTATTAGAATACTTGTCTATGGTCTGTTTTTGTGGTGTTGAAATTCTCACCTGGGAAATGAAATGAAATGAAAACTGTATACAGCGATTATGATAAGATGTTATTGAGAAGGAAGTTCCTTACAAAGAAGATATCATTTGACTGGCCTGTTCACATTTTTTCTTAACTAAAAGATGAGTGGGCACAATTTTTGTCACTCACCACATCTTTCTCCTGCATCAAAGAAAGAGGCCTGGAAGACCTTTTGTGTCCAGTCTGTGTGTTTTAGCCTTTCATAAACTAGTCTTTATGCTCTGGCACCTTGGTGAAAAGGTGTGTCCTAGTTTCATAACGGTCACAAATGAAGTCTGTATACGTGGAGGAAATTCCCCAATGACCAATGCTTACAGCTTGAGATATAAACAAACGTTGTAGAGATGGATGCAGTAGATGGATGTATTGATGTCGATCATCAACTGTAAGTCATGAAGAAATTAGTAAACATGAATAAAATTAAGAATCTGAAATAAAACCTTAATAGAGTAATCTTCAGGATATACTCTAGGTGCTTACTGTACCTCAACTTTATGATTTCCGGGAAAATTAAATCCAATAGTTGATTTATGTTCTCTGAACGATAGAAACAACTTAAAGGGGCTTCAGTGATAACACCAATACTCTTTTCTTGTTGTGTCTAACCTTTAGTAACTGTTTCTATGTGGTCCTATGTGGTGGTTTATAGTATTGATAAATCAAATTTAAGCTAGGGATTAAATTATTTGGTGACAAGAATACAGTTGCGGGTCATCAGCATATTGGTTGAAGTTTGCATTGTGTCTCCTAATGAATTACCCTTATAGTGAGCATATACACATGAATTATTAGACTGTTTATTATTATTAGACTGATTTAAATATTTAACTGTATATATATACATATATATAGTCCTATAGTACATATATATCCTATATAGTATTACACCATAAATAAGTGACATGGAACATGTGTATACATATAGAAGTTTACTGATATAATTAGAAGAGGCATCACACAACCCAGATGCCCA
>NW_023339674.1:4828109-4873522 GCF_004916995.1 Morone saxatilis
CTCAAGCTCCCAGGCCTCTGGTAGAGGACCCGAGCTTGAGGATGACACAGATACCACCCCAAGAGGGTGAGAGGGAAGTTTTTTAGTCCTCTACATTACACCATAAATAAGTGACATGGAACATGTGTATACATATAGAAGTATACTGATATAATTAACTGTATCTTGTTTCATTTAATTTAATTTATTTTATAGCACCCTATGTACAGGTGCTGAGACCTTCCTGCAATGGCCCCAGTTTGGATCCAGCCAGCGGCCCTTTGTTGCATGTCACAGACCCCCCTCTCTCCTGTCTATCTTTAGCTCCTCCTGTCTAATAAAGGCAATAAAAGCCCCCCAAAATAATCTTTTTTTTTTTTTAAGTTGAGAGCAGTTCTATGGATTAGTACAAACAGCCTTCTTTGTGATAATATTCATTCGGGAGTTTATAATCACATCACCAATATTTGATGTTTAGCCAAACCAAAGATATCAATATTTTAACATTTCAACATGAATCATTTTAAAAACATTTTTAAAGAATTGAGCTCACTAAATTATGATTTGGTGTTGCTTCCTTGTACTACCGGAGCTCATGTGCATGACAATACTGGAGCACTCAGGTTAACATTTTAATGTTCATGGCAGTAGATCTCACAGTAAGTCATGAATAGGTCCAGTGTGTAACATTTAGGACGATTTATATGCTGTGAAAATAAGAATTGTTGTTTTCATTAGAATGAATTTCTACAAAGGAAGAGTCAAACCAAACATTGGCCACCCCAGTTTCTCCTTCACGCTTTGGAAGGAGAGGATGAAGCAAAAGTTGCAATCTGCAACTATACCTCTAGATGCCACTAAATCCTACACACTGGTCCTTTACCACAGCCACCAGATGGAAATACAAGTACAGGGATTAACCACCAATGACCTCAGGATATCAAATTCAACACCACACATGACTTGCTTTTAAAAGTAGCTAGTTTAACATCTGACAATGACAATAGGTCTGAATTTTTCAATTCATTTTTTACTGTAAAACACACCCAGCCATCAGCTTCACAGGGCACTCATCCCAGAAACACGTGCAGCCCTGCCCCCTTTTCACAACACAAGTTTCATTTGGCTTTAATCCCTTGAAACACAAAGGAATAATTCTGGTATTATCCCCATTGCACTGTAAACTGTATAGATTATCAGTAAGGATACTGTGTTGGCTGTAGGGAATAATTGCCCTTCACAGCCAAAACATGGAACATGACTCAGCCAAAGAGGTGGCATTTCTTTGAGACACACAGATCTTTGAGATCTCCCCACCCAAATTTGAAAGTCTTTTAGCAGCTTGCATAACACCCCGAGTGAGACTGTTTCTTGCCATAACTGAAGACACCACACATATAGTGTCCTTACAAGACAAAGACACATGTATATACACATGACTATCTTTCCTTTTTGGATTTTCTTTTTATTGTGTAAAAACTCTGCTTCCCTTGAAAACAATGTGACAGGGAATTGTTCTGGATACAATTCACACCAAACCTCGGTCCACTCTTGGGCAGTGCTCTATTTTTCCAAATCTTTTATAAACCTGCTTTCGACAACAACAGCGCTTATTGAGGGTATCTGATCTGATCTCTTACCATCATGGTCAGCTGTGAATGATGTTTTATGCCAGTATAATGAGTAGTCCGGTCAGATGTCTCTCACATTCTAGTTTTTCATCAAAGTAGTATGAAAATGCTGAAAATTGACCCTTCCTTAGCCCCGCCCCCTTTTGGACCTTGCTCAACTCCTTCCTTTCCTGTACTTAGATGAGCTATGTGCTAGGCTCTTCTCTTTTGGAAAAGACAGACACATTTTGAAGATATCTTCAAAATGTGTCTGATGTTCACAATGCTAGCTAATTGACTTCCATTTTGCATTAGCTATCAGATGTAAATAGCCAGCAAATGCCTGATGCTGGTTAGCTAGCATTTTGTTAAGTTAGCAGTTAGCTAACTTATATATATGTCGCTTTCATCTTTTAACCATCTTTAAAATTTGGTTGCTTTTACAACATAAAAGAGCCAGCTCAGGAAAGGAGGAAGTTGATTGAGGTGTGCTCAACTGTAATTGGAGCATAGAGCAAAAAGGGGCTGGATTTAGGTAGTCTCAGTTGACCCAGAGCTGCTTAAAAATAGCTTTTCATTAGTATTAAACAGATTGAAAATTACAGGTCAGAGAAATTTTGGTCATCTAGACTCAAAGCTGGATTTTATTTCACTTTAATTTTTTTTAAATTTTTAAATGTGTTATTTTTTTTTAGATGTCTTGTTAACACATAACCATTATTTCCACAGCATTTAAATGACTGTACTTTATAGTATGGTTAGCTGATTCACATTGAGTTATAGTAATTTCAAAGTGGTCCAAACAACGGTTGTATGTGTTATTCAGTTATAAAGCAGCTTTATCACACAGACACCTTCGGCTACACTTCTTACTTTTACTTAATTATTTAGCTGGAGTCAGTGGCAAACGTTTCTCTTTTTCATCCATTCATCAAGAGCAGTTTTAGGTTCTCTTTTTTTGTATGTGAAACTGACTGACTACTATATTTGTATTCTAATAACTCTAATAACAGCAGCAAAAAACAACCAAATCCTATGGCGACGTTACTTAATTGACTCTAGAAATTTATGGGAAGTTGCATCATAAGATGCTCAATACGTGTGACCTGTAACAGTGTCTACTTCAAGACAATATCACAGCCACATAAACTACAATGAAATAACAAGGTGTTCACATCACTTGTCCTTATTCACCTGGCTTCAAAATTGCTCTATTGTTGCAGGGCAGCTTAAGTTTCCTGGCAGGTTTATGGGTCGGATCCGCTTTTATGTTGACTTCCTTTTTTTCTATCTAATACACGATGGGGAACGAGGAGGCGATAGCCTTTTATTCTCCAGTGAAAAAAGATCCTTTTCAGCCCAGCATGATGCCTGCCAGTTTTAGGATTAGTCTTTCTAGTAAGAAATTAACTTTATTTTTCATGGAAATCCATTACAAAACCATTAAAAGTTAACAGTTTAATCAAGACCCAACTTATTAACAGTTCCAATTATAATGCGTTTTGTACATCCCTTGTAGATGGAGTCCCAATTCCCAAGATCGCATTCTTGACTTGGGTTTCAGTGGCACTTGTCTCCTTTGCTCGGGCGACCCCTCCCAAGTCTTTATCTCTTTGGTTCAGGTCACTCACTCTGTTCTCATGTATTGTTACAGGGGTGGAAATAAAAACAGTTAACACAGAAACATGGAAAGCCGCAGCATGCCTTCAGATTTTTTATATTTGTCATAACTCAGATGGGAAGGACGGATGGAAAGAGACAATATGTGGACCTCTGACAAGAAAGCTAGAAATAAACACAAGGAGAAAACAAAAGGATGGTGAATAATGTGATAGCAGTTTTCATTCAGCATTGGATTGACACAATGGGGGACAGCTTGTGTCAGGAGAGTTCAGGCTGCATGTAAATTGTGGCCTCTGAGTACAAAATGTTTTGTTGTGATAAGATCAGTGTTGGTTAGTTTGAAGTAAATCACTGAAATTTAAAGAAGATCAGCTCATATTTCTTCCCTTGAGGCCTTTGTTGTTATCACCAGTGTTACATTATTGATAAGTAGAGCTCATCAAAGTGCAGTTTACAGTTTGGTGATAGAATTGGAGTCTGGACTAATAAGTCACATGTTGAACATTTTTTCACAGAGTTTCTCCATTTTCTTTGTGTAGCATCTAATGTTCAAGAGTTATTGTGTTCATATTCCGTCTCAAATTGTAGCCCAATAAATGATGACGAATTAAGTACTGAAGATTGTTAAGCTGTCAATATCGTGGTTGTTGTAACAACACATATTTACAGATATTGTTTTTTTTTTTATAGTAGAAGACATTTAATTAAGCCTGGAAATGTTATTTACTGCCCATTGACCTACAGAGAGAACTGAACCCTAAGCTGTGGCATTGTTACTGCTCTGTTTCCAATAATAATACATACATTTTGGCTGACTTTGGAGTCAGCAGAAAAAAAATAACCAAAGGTCCACTTACACAACACCACCACTAGCAATTTGTTAGTGAAAAAATTATTCACAGACAAAAATTTTATATTATGTATATATGTGACTTATGTTTCCACTTATGAACAAACCATTATAAAACTCCAATAACACACATATGTGCACAAGTGTGTGTATGCTTTGGATTTGGATGGGTGCTGAACAAAAAGTACTGTGAAGCACATGAAAATCTAACTATGTTTTACTCTTTAAGACCCCAGTTACAAGTAACGCATCCTTTTCTGTGGTGGACTTTTAAAACGTATCTTCAGTTTATGAGAATTTCTTGTAAAGTTGGGAAAGTTCATTAAGTATCAAGCTGACAAAACAGTGATACATATGTGTTCTGAGCTATTAAAGAGATCTCTGGGACCCCAAAACATCAGGGTAAAACAGAGAAAACTGTACAACTCTTTAGACTTTTAGCAACCTTATCAAATAAATGTATTCTCAAGTCTCATTAGAGCTGTTGTACAATCTGTCTGAGACTTCTGTGTAAAAAACAAAGACAAGACATCTTCAAGTTTACAAATGTCTGAAATAAGAGCAACACAGAAACACATTAGAGCGCTAATGGAAACTTATTTTCGCAATCAGTTATGAGACAAAAATGCTGTGATGGATGTTATGCAAACTGATAGATGTGTGAGAACCAGTGTGACAGAGAAAGAGAGAGAGAGAGAGAGAGAGAGAGAGAGAGAATAGGGCAGATAGAGGGACCTTCTTTTCATCCGTGACTTCAGGTAAATTCACCAAACTCTCATCCACCCATCCCGCCCTCCATCCCTCCCTCCTGACTGCCTGGGACTATTGGTAGGACAGCCTTTCCCCATTTGGGTAATACTGATTGGTTCCCATGCATGCTGGGCTGAAGCTCAAATTTGGCCTTTGTATTTGGCTCCCTTGTATACTAAACTAATTGTTATCCCGCACTCAATGTCAAAGATGGGATTGTTGGGAGCCATAGGCTTTTCTTTAGCATTGGTATCTCTAACTCAGGTAAATATCATGTGTTATGTTAAAACCTGTGAAACTCAACAATATGGATACAATTTTGTAACATCTTATTGATTTTTGTTGTTGTTGTTGTTGTAATTTACAGATACCTAATAGTGCAGAAGGTAAGTAAACCAAGAAATTCTGAGTAAATTATATTTTGGACTGGCATGGATTCTTTAAAAATAAATAACCATTATATTATTAATATTTATAACACAATGGATTGCTAAAGATGTTACACTAAATGGAAGTCACTGTGTTGTTTAGATAAAATTAAATAATGGTAAATATCCAACATTTATGATGTGAAGTTGCTCAGTATCCTTCAATCACTGTTTTTTAGTGCCATGTACTTCCATTTCTTACAGGGTGCAAAATCTTGTCAGCAAAGCCCTCTGGCCCCTCATCAATTCTGGTAAAATGGGAAGAATATACTGGGGCAACAAACTATTTTTTGGACATTCGGGTGAAAAACAATACACAAATTGCACCGGTTGTGGTGAGCCTGCTAGCGACCGGAACAGAGAAAGATGTCAAGGGTCTGAGACCAGGAACCGAGTATAGTGTGACTCTCAAAGTCTTTCGGTACTTCCTTGTGGTGTGTATGGATACACACGAGGCGACCACAGGTAAGAAGAAGACACTAAATACAACCTTGACGTTCATTAGTTATAACACACCTTAAAACGTGGTAGTGATTGGAATGATTTTTTAGTCAAATTCTGACATTTATAAATATATTAAGTGAAATCAGAAAAACATTCATGATATGAGCTGGATTAAACTGTAGTCCAGTCTGCGTCTTTACGCACAAAGATGCGCCATTACGCATGAACACAGCGCAGCGATGTAGCATCCTAAACGATGCTTTCTCCCCTGCTCTTTCCTCCCAGTCCCCGACACATCGCAGATAGTAGCTGGCCGGGCATTGTCGAGTACTTCAATCATGGTAGAATGGACTCAAGTACCGTCGGCGGAGCGCTACTACCTGTTGGTGACCTCTCAGGCCACCGGACAGACGCTCAACATGACTTACACCAACTTCAGCACAGTGGTGCGGAACCTGCATCCCTCCACCAACTACGACTGCTACGTCTACACGGCTAACAGCGCGGGTGTGGGAAGTGGAAGCAAAGTGAGGACCGTCACGACCTGTGAGTGATCTGTTTCAGTCCATATGGAGCCTAGAAAACTGTTAAAGAAAGGAGAAGACATGTCTCCGCATGCTGACAGCAGAACCTTTTGATATGTTGACTTAAAGCATTTGCATAATTAATCAGTAACCAAGAGAAGATATTACTCAAGTCAATTTTTTAAAAGATATTGTTCAAAATTGTGCTTTATTTAATTTATACTTTATGGCTGGACAAGATCCATAGTCACTACTGTTGATCAAGGAGAGTCAGGTTATTATATTTTACTGTAATCCTACTGTGGTCAGTGACTACAGCTAAAGTAAATGCGTGCATGTAACTTATTGACAGTATATAAGATTAAACTCTTTATTACTCTACATTAAGATTAAGATTAAACTACCAGAACTACTACTGTTATAAAATGTTTCTGAAAATGTGGGTCTTGATTTTCAGATTTATTATATAGCCACAAGATCACAAATTAGCTCTATAATCTGTCCAAAAACACCCTCTATCCCCTCAGTTTGGAAAGTGGGTAAAGCATATAACACAAATTACCTGTACAGTATATTACCATGCAGGTTTCGAGATATCTGCCTTTGAGAACATTGCCTTCATCTCAATACAGTTAAGATGAAGGGAATTTTGTTGGTGGTGCTCAAAGTTATGAAAAATGACATTAAAAAACTCAACAGCAACATATTGAGCTGCATAAACAATACAGTAACTACATTCAACTCAAGTTTCAGAGGCAGATCTCTTTAAACCCCAGCACATCAGCTTACCTAGACACTGCTTTGAGTAAATTAGAATATATATATTTTTGTGATTTATGTGACCTGACCCTTTAACATAGCTGTTATAGCAGTATATGAATTCATTAACTGAATGCCAGGGACCCTTTTAGTTTCTTGATCTCAAGGGGGACTCAAGAATTAGTTTCAAACTAGTGTATCAAAAATAATTCCTTTACAAACATTATCATATTGAATGAATCATTATG
Organism: Morone saxatilis; assembly: GCF_004916995.1. Classification (NCBI taxonomy): domain Eukaryota; kingdom Metazoa; phylum Chordata; class Actinopteri; family Moronidae; genus Morone; species Morone saxatilis. Next base: position 4,835,325 of record NW_023339674.1, read on the forward strand.
TCTGTCTGTAGTGGTGGAGCCTCCACTGAATGTCAGGGCAATACAGACTGGCCGGGGTACAGCGAGGATAACGTGGGAGCCGGTGAAGGACGTTCTGATGTATCGATGCGTCATCCTGAACATCGATGAAGCCAACAACAAGCCGTCGGTGTACAACGTCTCAGACACCAAGCTGGATGTTCAAGGCATCCTCCCATGTTCCACCTATCGGATATCAGTGTCCTCATTCAACAAGTTCCTGGTGCCAAGCGAGCCCACAGACTACTTTTACACCACCAACAGTGAGTCAGCAGAGCCAAACCAATATCAATAACTTGACGATTAGGATCTGGGTCAGCTATTCTCTCTGAGGCGTTCCTTTCAGACATGCAGAATATGATCCTTGGGGAGAAAAAAGGATTCAGATGCCCTGACAACCTACTTGTTGTGGAGGCTGAAAACATTAACCTAAGAAAAAAACATAAATCTGCTGTTATTATTTTAGTGTTTTTACAGGATATTAAATATAGGTTATACAACTTTAACAATATATTGTAAAGTTTAGCCAATCAGAGATAATGTGATAGTTTTGAATAGAACAAATCAACCTTTTTACAAAAAATACCCCTTTCCAGTCAGGATTGGTGTAGAAAATGGGCCATGATCGATACTAAACTAAAGTACAGTCAACAATCACCCCATCAGTTTTTCTTACTCTGCAGTTTCTGATATAAAATGTATATAAAGTGTCACTCCACTACCTTCTACAAAAATAATACTCTAATGTACCGTGTTACTTGCAGAGCTGACACCAGTTTCATCGGTTACTGTGGACTACACCTGCACCACTCAGTCTGCCATGGTGCAATGGTCGGCCGTGTTCGGGGCCGACTCCTACAAAGCCACGGCGATGAGCAATAATGGCACGGAGCTGACGTGCACCAGCCAGAACACCAGCTGTCTAATCACCAAACTGAGCTGTGGCCAGACCTACGTGGTCAACGTGACACCCATGTCAGAGAGCTGCAAGAACATGTTGAACTCCACCTCGGCCACTTTTAAGACTGGTGAGACACAATCGTCACAAAGAAAAAAAGACAGATCTGTTAACTCATTAGGCAAACTATCAGACTTCAACACCAAGTAAAAGTAAAAGAAACAAAAAATGCACACAAACACAGATTTTGATCAAGTTTGTTCGATAGAGGGTATGGTGGATGTTTTTTTCCCCACCAATGACACAGCAAAGTGACAGAAGTCAGAGGCATTCAGGGGTGTAGTGGTAAATGCTTTGGTGTAAACTGTAGTTTACCTGCTTTGTTTCCACACATTGATTGATACAGTCTGAAAATAGATGAGTAAACTCGTCTCAAAGAGGTGGATGAACTGAGTTTACTTGGGTTTACCCCTGAATAAAGTTGAGTTTAAGTTCAGTGACTGAGCCCAATATAGACTCAAAACTGCTCATTTTGGACAAAAATAACCTGCTGGATATTATTCCAGCAAATGTCCAAACCACATGTCCAAAGTGTACGTACAATAGAGGCACCATCTCTGTTTGAAATATTTCTCGAATCATGTCAGGAGTTGGATTTCCTTCATGAGTAAAACACTGAAAGGTTTGTGCCAATTGTGTGTATTACAATAGAATCAAACAGCAAAAAAACATTTTAATAAAAAATTATTTTACAGAGAACCAACCACTTACCAACCTATCAATGCCAACAGAGTGACTGGCTCAATTAAATTATTGGCTGACGAACGGCTCCACCCTGCAATCTTTTTTTGTGCAGGCATTTAATCCTTTCATCTCACATTTCACTCTATTCTGTTAGAGAGCCTGGTCGGCTCTCTAACAGCTAATCTGCCGTGACTTGGATGATGCTGAATATGACTTCATGACAAGTAATTGTTACATGTCAAGTATACGGCCATTCAATACTTAAGGGAAAACATTAAATAACTCAATCCGGAGATATACAACCTATTAGCAAAAGCCTAAAGGCACAAGCAAGTGGAAACATTGTCAGTTTTAGATTAGTCTGATTTAGTTAGTTACTTATTATGCTTATTATTATACTTTTAATTAATTTTCATATTAAAATAACACCAAACTGACAATTCACTTGAAGATTACATTTGTTTTTGTCAGGTTTAAGATCTTATAACCACCAGTTGGTTCTTTGCAATTGTTCAAGTTCAAATTCTTAAGATAATACAACTTGAATCTATTTGTTCTAACCTCAGGATAATGATTACTGAAGTCATATCAGTCATGAGTCATTTGGGAATAGCTGTTTTTTTCCCCCTCCTTGTTTTGTTTGGTGTCTAAATTCACACGCTTATTTGAGCACATCACTAGGCGTCTACTTTGAAAATTGGGTCTCCTATTGAGCTCCACAGTCTATATCATATTGTGTTGTATCCAGGCTGCTAAGAATGAGCCTGTGTTTGTGGTAAACCTGAAACCTCATACAGTGAAAAGCAACACTGATGCATAATCTTCAGTATCAGGGCGTTTTAACCTGACAAGGGATTTGAGATGCTCGCCTTTGATGTTGATGTTAGATGTTTAACCCCATTTTTTACTATCTATCTATCTATCTAGTTTTAATTAATGTATGAATATGTATTTCCTTTCAGCTCCCTGTCCTCCCAAGAACCTGGAGTTGTTGCGAGATTGTTCCAGTGAAGTCATTGTTTTTTCCTGGGAACACACAAACAATACCGATTACTACATTGCCAAGGCAGTGGACTCTCAGGTATTGAATTCTTTACTAAAAAGTATTAGCAGCCACATTTTCAGTGTTGAATTCTTATTAAATTATATATATATAATTTATTTGTAAGATAAAATTCTCATAAAAAAAAACAATTATTCAACATTTTGTGCAAAATGTGCTTATTCTCTTTCTTGCTGTGAGTTATGTGAAGATCAATATGTAAGATAAATATATAGCTACTGCCAGAAGCCAGTTAGCGTAGCTTAGCATAAAAACAGGGGGGCATAGCTAGCCTGGCTCTGTCCAAAGGTAAAATATTCCACCTACTGACAACTTTAAAGCAAATGAATGAATGAATTAATTACATAAAACCTGTGTTTTTATAGGGGACAGCGACTGGCTGATTCCCCCTAATTTAAATCTTTGTGCTAAGCTAAGCTAACTGGCTGCTGGCTGTAGCTTAATACTTAACATACGAATAAGAGAGGTAGCGATCTTCTCATCTAACGTCGGCAAGAAAAAGAATGTTCCTGAAGAGGTAGTAACCTGGGTCTGTAATTTTGTGTACACATTAAATATTTTGTTATTTCTTTGTCTCTAGGGAATGGTCCAGGAGTGTCTGACTGAAGACAACTCCTGTTACTTCACACAGACAGAGTGTGGACAACACTATTACTTCACAGTCTACTCCGTCATAGGGCAGTGCAGAAGCGGCATTAGCTCTACTGTTGACATTAGCACAGGTATGACTGCTTTATCTCTACAGCGGCAGTAGATACACGCATAACTAAACAAAAACTTTGTGTCATTTTTTATAGTTAGTTATTTGATCGTTTTGTCTCCTTAGGCTCGTATGTAAAGTATTCAAATATAACAACCTAAGACAGAAAAAAAACATGTGCAACTAATTTAAAGTTCTTGTAAAACACAATTTGTTCAGTGAGTATAGTTAAACTGAGCTCTACTACAGTTGTCTATGCTTATCTGAGTGCCCTCTGGTGGACAGTAGCATCAGTGCCTGTCCTATTACAAAACTACAATATGATTTCAGCTCTTTTTAGCTTATCATTTTTTTAGTTATTGCTACTTTTATACATTGCAAATACAAACATTTTAAAGAATGAAGTAAAATAACCTAATCCTTGGAATCATTTGTCTGTTTCCAGCACCCTGTATTCCTCAGAATCTGCAAACCGCAGCCGACTGCAGCACAGATCTGCTGCTCAGCAAGTGGGACCACGCTGAAGGGGCTCTATATTACACTGTGGAGGCCTTTGGCAACAAGGGAAACAACAGCTACTACACCTGCAACACAACATCCAACAGCTGTGCTATAAGTGGCATCCATTGTGGAGAGTATTTGACCATTTACATCACAGCTTTTGACAATGAATGTGCCAGCCCAAGGACACTCGGGCCCGTGGCTGACACAGGTGAGGAAAAGCTGTTATGGCCTGTTTATTAGATATCAGCAAGAAGCATTAAGATATTTTACTTAGACTAAAGCTTACTTAAGTAATGGAAAGGAGGTACTGTATGAGCAATGGCCCCTGTGTTACTCTTTAGTTGCATCCCTAATTTTATTACCTTTCAAAGAAAAAGATAAAAGCATCAATCAGGTATGATTGTGAGTACGTTTGTGTGAACCTGGCAACCTCGACTCTGATCACCTGCAACCGTGGAAGAGTTAAAGAGTGGAATTTAGACTCATTTTGATTTCTCTCTTCTCTCTCCTCTAGTCCCATGCATGCCTAGGAACGTAACGGCAGTCAAGGAATGTGGAGGCGACTCCATCACAATGACCTGGCTCAGTGAAAGTGCGATTTTCTACGTTGCCATGGTGGTGGACAGTAACGGCGTCATTCACAGCTGCAACTCCATGGATTTGACCTGTATGATTGAGGGCTTGACATGCAGCACCAACTACACAGCGTACGTCATTGCCTCCAACCTCATGTGCAACAGCTCCAAGAGCAAGATGATCGCCGTAGAGACAGGTACTATGAGGCTGCTCGTTTTTCTTCTTCTGGGTTCTCTTATTGTACTGAAAAGCTGCTTGCGTGTCCTTTGAAATTAACAAAAGGAGAAGAAGAGACATGCATCTTTTATCTGAAGGAGGCAGTTTTAAAATTTCATCTTTGGTTGAAAGCACCGAACAAACTTGTAGCTACGATCTGTAATATAATGATTGTTGACCACATTTCTGGGAATGAAATTTTCATATCTGTAAATCTCAGAAGTATACTGCTGTTATTTACGCACATATAAGTTATTTGCCAGTTAAAATCAGACTGAATACAGAAAGCACAGAGAGTTTTCTGCCTTTAAAAATCAGACTCTTGAGCTGCTGATTAGAATGAGCCATATTTATTAACAAAAGGAGCGAGTCCTCTTCCATGGAGGCCACCATGTTGAACCGCCACGATTCTACAGTAGCTCAGAACGGACAAACCAAACACTGGCTGTAGATAGGGCATTTAATATTTTTAAGTTTTGCAGCCATCACAGTTTCTCCTATACTTATTCAAATGGCTGCAATCTGCAACTCCACTGCTAGATGCCACACTTTCATTCTGCTGCTAACTGTCGTTCTGCCTCATTTCAGCTGCGTGTCCACCGGATCGCGTCACTACCTCCCTGGACTGTGCAGCCAACGAGGCTCTGATTTCATGGCGTGGCCTGAGCAGAATGAACTCCTATACCGCCACCATCGTGGATGAAAATCAAGGACTTCTCAGCTGCAGCTCCACTAATACCAGCTGCAGTGTACCCAACCTGAAATGTGGCATGCTGTACACTGTCACTGTCAACTACCACGATGGCATGTGCCCCAGCACGGCTTCTAAGTCCATCTACATGAAGTCTGGTAGGAACACGTTCTGCTTGAAACATTTGATTGTTCCCTTTATGTCACTTTATCTCTGCACTCTTAAGTGAACCTCTGAAAATGCTGATAGGCTAGAAACAGTACAAATACTGCAGAATATGGCCTCTTGGACAAGGTGATCGCCCCATGGGAACCTTGAAACCATGCAGGTTGGTGAGGGGAAGTTCATATCTTTTACTTATGTGAAAGTAGTATACTGTAGTATAAAAATAATCCATTACAAGTAAAAGTCCCACATTCTAATTGTAAATAAAAGTATATAAGTATTATTAGAAAAGTTTTAAAGGTTAGAGTACTAATGATGCAAAAAAATAAAAAATGGCCCCTCTGAGTGTACACTAGCATTTTGCTGTTGTAGTTGGTCAAGGTACAGCAAACTTTAACTATAACCAGGTAGTTTATTTTATAACAATGCATCATATTTTATATTAACTTACAACTTTTGTATGTAAAATTTTAATCCTAAAACTAACTAGTAAATACAGTTTTTGAATAGATGTAGTGGAGTAAAAAGTAAAATGTTTCCCCTTTGCCTTTTAATGGAGTCGAAGTATAAAGTAGCATAAAAATGGAAATACTCAAAGTACAAATACCCGGAGAGAAGCGTATACAAAATTATACTGAATACATTTCAGTGTTTTTTTACTTAACCCTAATAATGAACACATTTTTAGATGACAGCCTTCACCTTTCTCTCTTCTCTATCCAGTTCCTTGTGGACCCAAGGTGAATGCCAACTTAGACTGTCAGTCCCGAGTACTGACCGTCGGCTGGAACGCGTCGAGCAGCGCAGAAGGCTACATAACTGTGATCTCAAACGGCAGCAGGCAAATGTCCTATAACACCACAGAGCCGAAGCTGAGGATCACCACACTCGAGTGTGGACTTGATTACACACTGAAAGTGATGTCCTTCAACGGCACCTGTGTCAGTCAACCCTCAGTGTTACCTGTCTGGAAAAGTAAGAGGACACTGTGACAAATGTTTTTCTTTAGTCTTTCAACATACATGAGGTTTCTGTCATGTTTGAAATCAATAATAATTTATACATACAATAATGTACTAATTTGTGAGTATATATAATCATTGTAGTATAGAGAAAATATGTGTAAAAAAGTCATAATGGAAATAGATTTATGACTTAATTGTGTTTTTATACTATATGCTCTGCACTTGATTTTTCATCATTATATGAAAATTACATATGTGCTTCATTCACAGAGTAAGAACAAACTATCACCAGATGTGTAGACAGTCTCAGTTGAGGTGCTTTACAGTAGGTAGGTCCCTAACATGTACTGAGCTGATCTGAGGTTTTCTCTCCCTCAGCACCATGTGTGCCCACTAATGTTGTGGTGAGGAGAAACTGTGGCCAAAATGTTGCACAAGTGACTTGGCAAGCAAGCCTTGGTGCCCTATCCTACCAAGCAGCTGCAAAGAATCAGGATGGCCTGCGCTTGCTGTGCTCTTCCAATGAAACGTCATGCATGCTGGAGGGCCTAACGTGCAGCCAGGTTTACAATGTCGGGGTGATTGCCAGGGGCAACAACTGCACCAGCAATGAGAGCTCTGCGAGTATGCTACAGACAGGTAGGAACGAGCAGGAATTAATCAGTGTTGAAGTGTAACTCTAAAATTAGTAAATCTTCTCAAAGTCCAACCCAAACCATGCATCTGCTCTGTGTCCTTCCTCTGCAGCACCTTGCCCGCCGTCTCAGCTCAACGCCTCAGTGAACTGTGCTGATAACTCTGCCATGTTGACCTGGAGCAGCAGCCCCAATGCAGTCTCCTACACTGGCAAGGCAGTGAGTGCAGACGGACACACTGTGACCTGTGACGCAAGAATGAACCTCGGTTGCCAATTGAATGGTCTGCAATGTGGCAAGAAGTACAACTTCACTGTGTCAGCCTCCGATGGCGTCTGTCAAAGTCCTGACAGCAAGCCGGTCATGTATACAACTGGTGAGACGGAGTAGCATTTACTATTGTCACTTATCTAACAGTAACTCTTTATCTTCTTTGCTTATCCTGTTTTTATCCTCTCCTTGCTTCTTCCTGGATCCTAAAAAACACAGTTTTCCACCTCCAACTCCTTTCTACGAAAACTCCAAATCCCCAAAGTCTTAGTTGACAAAGCAATATCATCCATTTAGCAGCATTTACTTGATGGGCTTTGTTGTGATATTGTTTTGCCATCTACTGAAGTTAAGGTTAAGAATATTTTCTGTCTGTACAAACACATAGGCTTTGTTTTCTGTGCCGTAAGAGACAAGAGAAGCCATTGATTACAATCCTGAAATCTGAATCCAGGCAAAATATACTCAGTCGACTCACCTGCAAACCTGGCAGTATTGTTTAATTATGTGAGCATAGTGTGGTGCAGTTACTTTATGCATCAGAGGTATAACCATTTCTATGCAATAAATAAGATTTCAGTCCTGTACATCTGTGTGCTCTTCTGCCCCCAAGTGGACAAAATCTATTAATGCAGTTTAAAGTATTTCAGCAACTTCTGCAGTTCTTTTGTAATCAGAGCCTCACTCCTTGCCTCCTGTGTTAGCTCCATGTGCTGTTCAAAGTGTGCTGAACACCTTGAACTGTAGCACCAACGTACTAACCATCAGCTGGGCGCCTGGATCCATCCCAGTAAACTACAGCGCCACCGCCGTAGCCGCAGATGGAACTACACTTCGCTGCATGACAGACAGTTTAAGTTGTATGCTGACTAATTTACAGTGTGGACAACAGTACACTGTGACAGTCAGAGCCATCAGCAGCACATGTAAAGGAAACAGCAGTGTCCCAGAAATTGTTAATTCTGGTAAGTTTGACCCAACAGGGCAGTGTGCTATATATAAATACAGAAAATGCAGCAAGTAAAGGACATTATATAACTTTATAGTAAACTGTTTTTTTCCTTCCTCCTCATGTGGCTCTTTACCTCCAACATAATTTCTCTCTCAGTTCCTTGCGTTCCTGTGAATGTCACCGGCATTGTGGAGTGTTCCACTAACACGTTGAAGGCGTCCTGGAATGCAGCAGCCGGCGCAGCATCCTACATCTCCATGCTGAAGGGAGCAGGAGGTTTCTCTACTTCCTGCACTTCGGCTAACCAAAGCTGCTTCTTTCCCAGCCTGCAGTGCGCTCAGACGTACATGTTAAGTGTGGTGGCAGTAAACGACAGGTGTAACAGCTCTAACAGTGCCATGATCTCAGCGAAAACCGGTAAATGTACATTTTAGTTATTAAAATTTGAGCCGTTTATTTTGGGCTCATGTAAGGACATTAAAAAACAAACATTAAAGGATAATGTTAGGATTCATTCTTATTATGAATGAATCCCATGAAAAGACCAAAAGCAACAATTAATTGATCCTATTCACAAGTGTTTTCTGTGTAACCAAATATTTGTTATTCCTCTGTTTCAATAGAGCTTCAATGTTTTACAAAAACTAAAAAACACTGTTGCACTGTGGGACATGTAGTTAATTTTGAGACAGTCCATATACATTATCCTGCTGCGTCTTAATGCTAATTCTTTCCACCCTCCTCTAGCACCCTGTGACCCTACAAATGTGACTGCTGTCGAGCACTGCCTTTCTGGCATTGTGACGGTGACTTGGGGGGCCAGCGCTGTAGGAAATTATTACACAGTCCTCGCCGAGGCCAATGGACACGTCGACACCTGTAATTCCTTCAACACGTCCTGTGAGCTGACCAAGCTGCGGTGTGGGGAGGACTACACAGTGACTGTACTGGCAGGGGACAGGAACTGCAACAGCTCCATACTCACCAAAACTAATATAACAACAGGTAAAGAAACAATTAGAGTGAAGAGTTTTTAAATCCAGATTATTTGAGGATATAATAAGGCTTTGTTGGATATATGACTTTTTATCTTTACTTTACATTAGGATTGTGAATGCAGGATTTTAGGAATACTGAGGTCACAAATATTCCCAAACACACCACTCATCGCTCCAAAAGAAGGCCTCTAAATAAAGAAATGCTGAAATGTTGGCCTAAAAGCATCAAATTTAAACACAACAAAAAATAAATAAATACTGGAATCAGCTAATAAAATTCCCACCATGTGCATATTTTTAATTGCTGTAAACTTCCACCAGATTGCAAAAAACACCCAACAAATGCACATAAATACATAAACTATTTCTGATGTGATATACTGTATAGTCTTATTTGTTTGGGTTTGCAGGAGGGTTTGTCGTAAGCACATAACTATGATTTAACAGTTAAAAAAAGAAGACTGGTAAAATAAATAAAGTTGTTAAATACATAAAAGAAGAACGCAGCATGGTCTAATGGTGTTAATACATTGTAATAGTTTTTGGGGCCTTAGTTGAAATAAAAATGCACCTTCACATGAAAGAAAGCAAACAATTATATCATTGGGAAGCTGAGGGGAAAGGATTTTGTGTCTCACCCAAAATTTTCCCTCTAATTTTGCAATGTGTTACTCTGCCCTGCCCAGCGCCCTGCACTCCAGTGATCCAGAGCCATGTTCTGGACTGTCTCTCCAACCACGCCTTGGTCACCTGGGTTAGGGACGAGGATGCAATGAACGTCATGGTCAACGCAACCTCCAGTAAGGGACACTCGACATCCTGCAGCTCTGCCACCAACAGCAGTTGTGTCCTGAATGAACTAAAGTGTGGAAACACCTACACCGTCCAGGCTGTTGCACAAGGAGTCCACTGTTTGAGCAAACGCAGCTCTTCTTTTCAGATTGTCACAGGTAAGGTATAATTTAGACTTTAGTTTAGTTTTTATAGTTTGTATTTTATGTTAAACAATTTCCCCCTAGGGGATCAATAAAGTATATCTTCTTTCTTCTTTTATCAGTGTTTCCTGTTTTGCCCACTAGGGGTCCCCAAAGCTTCACTCTTTTAAGGGGTGTAAGAAAACTTAGAAAATATACACATAAGCCCATATCTCAGCATTACTATGCTCATTTCTGTAAAGAAAACTAAATGACATTGTTATTTTTTAAGTTTTGATTTTTGACCTGAACACAAGCTGTATTCACAGAGCCTTCACTCTCTGCTAAACCCTGCAATAGAAACACACTTAAAACAACCAAAGAGCAAATAGAACAATGAGAAGAAGAAGCCTATTAAGTAAATATAAAACATAATACAATATAAAAAAAAAACATAATACAGAAAGAGAACTGTATAAAAAATGTATTCACAAGAAATAATCTGCTCAAAATTCATCCAAATCGCTTATTTTACAAACATTCCTGCAGTTATTACATTTACTATTTGGGTTTATTGTACAGTTTATCTCTTGTTCTGCATACTGTTATTGTTATGCATCCAATACAAAATGAAATATCCATAGCGTATGTCACTTACTCAGGGGTCGGAAGTTTACTTCCTTAAGGAGAAAGGTTGGGAACCACTGGTGTAAGGTGCTGAAGATATGTTATGAATGGTATGATAGGTACTCCTTTATTGATATACATTCAATGATTTGTTAACCATGGGGTCGGGACCACCTGGGGCCACAGAGGTACTCAAATATGAGGTGTTCAGGAAATGACCGTACTCCTCTCTCATCCAGCGCCCTGTACCCCTGCTAACGTGGAGTACACGTACTCTTGTGATACTGGCATCGCCTTCCTGAGCTGGGACGAGACTTTGGGAAGAAATAGTTTCTACGCCTACGTACAGTCCGGAGACCACATGGCCTCCTGCAGCACCAGCCAGACCGACTGCTCCCTGCCCTCACTGCTCTGTGGTCGCATGTACGATGTGAAAGTGATAGGTGTGGCTGACCACTGCAACAGCAGTGTACCTGGAGTAACACAGATACAGACAGGTAAGAGAACAGAGACAGTCTGAGTCATCTAAACCTCTTAACAATAATGTGACTCTGACAAAGAAAAATCTGATTTGATGGCAGTGTGATTCAAAGAGGTTTCAAAATCTGCTAATGGATTTTCATGTTGCACAAAGATGCTGGAAGCCAAGGGTGTTTGTAATGGTAACATTAAGTTAGAAAAATATGATATGATTAATCCATCACAGATATATGTACACAGGCACTGTGACAAAACCTTGCTTCAGCTAATGGCTAATGGTGTAGCTATTAGCTAGATATCTGGTCATGTCATGTACAATAAAGGCCGAACAAACATGATTATAATGCTGTTTTGACACACATTATCAAACAAATTGCATATTGCACTTGGCCAATATTGCGATTTTAATAATATTTCGATTAGTTGTGCAGCCCTGCTCAGAGGTGGTTCTCCTTTTGTCTTCCCATCAGCCCCGTGTGCCCCCGTGAATGTCAGTGCCTCCCTGGTGTGCGTCAACAATACAGCTGCAGTGAGCTGGAAGAAGAGTGCCGGAGCAGTTTCCTACAAAGTGATGGCGAACAGCAGAGATGGCGATGTCAAACAGTGCACCACAAACGACACAAGTTGTTTCCTACCCAACATGCACTGCGCCCAAACCTACATGATCACTGTCACCCCCTTCTCTAATCGCTGCGAGGGCTTCGCCAGCTTTCCACTCTCTTATATTGCAGGTGAGGTGGAACAGGAAAATGTACTGTGATGTGATATGAGTATTGTGTTTGTCTTTAATTAAATAGCCAATATTACTATATATAGAAATATTATATATGTTTTAATACTTATTCTCTTAAAACTTGAACATGTGTGCTCCATTTTTTTCTGGGTTGCTCATACTCGTACTGAATACTGATTCAGTTCCTCTAGATGTCACTAGATGCTGAATCTTCACTACTAGATCTCAATAGCTAATTTTACTTCTAACAACATGTGTCTTGGGGGTGATTTTGACAATTATAATGTTAAATATTGGGTGAATACTCATTTTATTATATTTCCTTTATTTTAATTGTTATATAAAACATTTAGTAAGTTTGCTACCTTAACATAGTTCTAATGTTAATTAATAACACATTTTTGACACATGCTCATTCAACTTTAACTTCCATTAATCAATCTTTCCTTCTCCTCTGTCTGTCTTTCAGGTCCCTGTCCTCCCACCGATGTTCATGTGTCCCTGCAGTGCGCCGGTAATGTGGGCAGTGTGACCTGGACTGCTGCCCTTCAGGCTGATCTCTATGTGGCCACAGCCGTGGATGACCACATCCACACCTGTTCCTCCAATGGAACAAGTTGCTCCTTCACAGACTTCCTCTGTGGCGAGACGGCTGCCGTTACCGTGGTCACCATCGAGAGGGGCTGCACGAGCAAACCCAGCCTGCCTTTCACTTTCCAGTCAGGTCAGAGAATGCAGATATTAAATGAGTAGTTCTTTTTTTCCCTATTAGATTAGTAGATTGGTACCGCTCTTATGACTGTGTGTTAAGTATGAGACTGGAGACAGGAGGAGACTGGCCTAGCATCAGCATAAGATTGGAAGCAGGGGAAACCTCTCTCTTCAGAAGTCAAAAATATACATACCAACACCTTTTAAGCCAAAAACTGAAATGCAAAAACACTTTATCTGAGATTTATCTGCTGAAACTGTAATGAACAACATTTCATCCATCTGCTCTGTACTTCAGTGCAGCATCTCCACAACATCTGTAACCTCACGTGACAGCGATGCCACATAGAGATCATATTGTTCGACAATATCTCCCAAAACAGTATAAATATGAATAGGTCCATCATAGTTCTCCTTTTACCTTTCACACATTATTTGCTATTTGTTCTGAAAGTGTTTTATATTTATTGTCAATAAAAACCTTACTGTTAACTAAGGTAATAGAAAAACATTTGATTAAATTAGAATTATAATACAACATTGATTTGTGTTAATATAATAAATCTGTTTCATGATTCTTATTCTTTATATTTAATATTTAGCAATTATTATTATAAAATGTTTCCATATGAACTATTATCATATTGGGTCTAATTTACAAAATTCAGTATTTTTAAAATGTCTCTCTCTTGTTTTCAGTCATCTGCCCGCCGACCAGCGTGACCGGAGTGACGACTTGCAGGAACAATGACATCACAGTGAGCTGGGACCCGAGTCCAGAAAGTGGTGCAAGCTACTTCATCCACTCTAAGGAAGATGACGGGGCCGCAGCCAACTACTCCACGACCCAGACGTCTCATGTGATCACCGGGCTGCAGTGTGGCGAGTTGCACAGACTGACAGTCGCTGCCATGGACACCGAATGCTCCAGCATCTTCAGCGAGCCAATACAAACTGAAACAGGTTAATATCTGGATCAATGCAGATGATACAGTGAGATAAAGTCAATCAGTACAGGCAAACAGTAGTCATCAGTTTCTCCAGTATGGCAACTAATGATTATTTTCAATATCGATTTATCAAATTATTATTTTCTCAATTCGTTGTAACAAAGAGATACCTATATTAACAAACACTTTTTGTTAGTATAGGTACACATATTTTAGTTTGTTTTAATAATGGAGGTTCTGCACTTAACTCACACAGGTTCAAATTCTATGCTGATTGCATTCATCTACCAACATTACATAGTCAGAAAAACGTTGTAAATCTATTGATCTATAATTTTATAGTAGATCTGCAGAGATGCATTAATAAAAATTCACGCATGTGAATACTTTATTTAATAATAAACTATATTTAAACTTCAAGCTCATTGTCCATGAATTAATTAAATTAATTCAAACATTTTATTTGTGTCTACATCTGACAAAATGCACTCTAAGCTAACTAAAAGTTTACTCTTCTCCTGCCCTGTATTATTTCACTCCCTGCTTGGTTTGTAAATGCCGTTGATTTAAACCTAAATCTCTTTCCTGCCAGCTCCGTGTCCTCCAACCAACCTGACTATCAGAGCCGATTGTGGCACCAACCTGGGAACACTGAACTGGATGGCGAGTACCCACGCTATCTCCTACACAGCTACAGTGACTGGTACCCATGGCCATGTTGTTTCCTGTTCTTCAAACACAACAACCTGCTCGGTGAAGCTGGACTGCAGACACCAGTACACAGCGGTTGTGATCGCTTCTAGTGAGACATGCAACAGCAGCACGGGAGCATCCTTGACTTTCAACTCAGGTAAATGACACCTTCTTCTCTCTAGAGATTTCTCGGCTGCACTCTCAAAGTTTAGTTTTTGTTCGGAAGCTCAAAACCGATCAACGAGTGATTCAATCAATTATGATGTGCTCTTGCTCCTTCCCACAGCTCCATGTCTGCCTGACAGGGTGGTAGCAGACCTGGACTGCAATCTCAACTCCTTCGCGGTGCAGTGGAGGGGGAGCATCGGCGACCTCGACTCTTACAGTGCGATCGCCATTGGCAGTGACTTCTCCCGTGCAACCTGTAACTCCGCTACCACAAACTGCACCATCAAGAACCTGAAATGTGGCCTCAGCTACAGCATCGTCGTCACTACATCATCAGTCAACTGTGGCACTATCAGTGGCTCCGACTACATAATGCAGTCAGGTAGCATAAGCTCTTTCTTTATATTGAATTTAATAGTTACTATAGTTCGTTTTCGTTTTCGTTTTCATACTCTATGTCTATAATCTACTCACATATCCCCATCTTTTTTATAATTTCTGAATTATTCTTACACCCTACCTCTCTTATTTATCCACCTCTTCCTCCGCAGCCCCCTGTAAACCAGACGGGGTGAGGGTGGATCTGCAGTGCAGCACTAACCAAGCGTCAGTGACCTGGGGAAAGTCAGGGCCAGACCAGACCCAGGTGGTGTCAGCGACGGACCGCAGAGGAATGATCACCACCTGCAACTCCAGCAGCACCAACTGCACCTTCGACCAGCTGTCCTGCGGGGAGAGCTACACCATCAGTGTGATCGGCCACACAGACACATGCAGCAGTGAGCCAGCTGTTGCAGCAATGCTCAACACAGGTACTATTATTGGTTACTCACCAGGATGTCTTGTCATTTTACTTGGACTTCTCAGATTTATGTTAGGTAAAAGTTCCCTTACTACACTTTTAGAACCATCAAGATCCAAAGTGTTGTACTCACAGGTACTAAATTTAAATTTGTAGTTGAAAAAAACATTGTGATTGTTGAAAATTGTGATTATAAAGTTCTTGACAACTCAACAGAGAAGAATAATTATTTAGAATCTTTTCTTCTGTAAAAGTACAACACTACAAAGTAAAAGTACTCCACTAAAAGTACAAGCCCTGCATTTAAAGTAGATATATAGAAGTATTTTGGAATTTAATATTAACTTAATTATTATAAGGTGGGAGAGGGTGAAGCAAGGGAGTTGCAATCTGCAACTACACCACTAAATGCTTCTAAATCCTACACAGTAGTCCTAAAACTTTCTGCCACTTGATGTCGCACTAGAGCACCAGCATCTCAGACCAAAACAACAGGCGCTACAGCCCACCAGACTCCCTTGACAAAACTAGTAATTTTACCTAGTCACACAGAGCGACTCACATGCACTAACATCGCAGTCGGGACGCCTGAACAGAACAGCTTAGACAACAACACACACACAGACACACATTCTCTGTTCAGGACTCCATGACTGCATCATTACACAGCAAATTGTTTTCTATTTCTGCTATATTATTGTTTATAATGTTACATATATAAACTTTAATTAATATTACTGATGAATTATATGTATGCAACATTTTCATGTGGTAACTGATGGAAGTATAACAACATATACTGTTGCATAACTTCATTTAAAAAAAGGACAGTATTTCCCTTTTAAAATGTAGTTAAGGAAATAGAGTAGGAAATAGAATATTCAAAATAGGCCTTTTTCACAAAAGTGTTAATAATAATATTAATGGTTAATCAGTTTCTGGTCAATGCTAGCTGACGGTCACACTGGCATTCAGGGACACTTAAAAACACAAAAAGTCAAAGTAGCTGTAGTGAAAAGGCCTTCTGTACTGAAGCAGAGTGAGTGTACTACCTATTTCCCACCACTCATACCGAACAAAACTGTGAAATAAAAGCTGAACTGAAAGTGACCCTTCCACATATCTACCTCTCTCTTTCTCCACCAGCTCCGTGTGTTCCCACCCACCTCACAGCACGTGTGGACTGCGAGACTAGTATCATTGGGGTTACATGGGACGCTGCACGTGGTGCCACGTCTTACACCGTGTATGCTCGGGGAAATCTTGGCCACAACGCTGAATGTAACAACACTGACACCAACTGTAATTTCTATAACCTGGCATGTGGGCAGGACTACAACATCACAGTGGTGGCTCGCCATGACTCCTGCGTCAGTTTGATCAGCGAGAGCATCATCGCCACCACAGGTAATAAAACAAACGCAGATCAGTGACTGTCACTGTTTAAGAAACAATGTGCCACCATACGAGCCTGAAGAGCTTACCTGAATCTTAAAGGTACAGTCTGTCATGTTTTATTGGCTCTTTGTACAGAATCTGTCTGCTTCTTTTTATTGTGATTGCATTGTTTATTATCAGTTACCTATCATTAGCTACACTAACAGGTTGTGCAGAAAGATGTTGTTTCCTATGGCTGCCACTAGGTGTTACTAGAGATCCATATTTTACAAGGAGCATGACTTTCTGTCTATGTATTTACTTTTTCATCTCTACATCCCTCTCTGTCTAGTTCCTTGTCCCAGCAGTGGTCTTCACACTGACCTGGACTGCGACACCAACACGGCTTTGGTGTCTTGGACGCCTGGCAGAGGCATCCTCTACTATAATGCCTCGGCCGATGCCTTTGCCATAGTACACCAGCAGACCTGCTCCAGCAATGGCTCCTCCTGCAACATCAGCTCTCTGCTCTGTGGGGAGAGCTACAGGATCACCGTCAGTGGACAGGGACAGAAATGCCCGAGTTCTTCCCAGGACTGGCACAGAATCACCACTGGTAACTCAATATGCTTTATAGAGTTTGGCTGCTAAACAGTTTATCCTTTACTTTTAGGTAACTTGTTATTTCTTGTGTACAGCAACTAATTTCAGCTAATTATTTCAACATTTAGTGTAAGTCAGCTGTGTACTTTTAGGTAATTGTTTCAACTTTCTATCCATCACTTTTAACTATTTCAACTGTTTATACTTTTTTTTTTTACCAAACCTTCGATCTGTTTATAAATTACTTTTGCCAATTATTTAAACTGTTTATCTATTACTTTTTAGTACTTTCAGCTAACTATCCTATTATCATCCTTTTACATTTTCCACTGTTTATCCATCATTTTGACCCAAAACTTTTGACGAAAACTTTTCCATCTTTTCTAGCAAACTATCTATCTACTGCTTTATGCCTACTATTTTAACTGTTAATCCTTAATTTTGACCCAAGCTGTTTATAAATTACTTTTATCTGACAATTTCAACCATCTATTTCTATTGTCTAGTCTATTTCAACTGTTCATACATTTCTTGTATCCCCCTAAATATTTAGACCATTTATCCACTGCTTCTAGCTTTTAGCATTTTTCAGCTCGTCTGCTTGCTTACCAACTAGTGTCAAAATTAAATATATCCTTTAACAATTTGGTAATTGTACAGAATTGTACTGAATAAATTGATAGCAGAGAAAAAAAACAATAGAATTACGTATAACCATCACTACTAAACTAAAGGTTACACAGTTAACAGTACCAGCCATTTTCTTGAAACCATTATCTCTATACAGAAACCCAAAATGTATTATATTCTCTTCATTCATGCAATGATGCATGTAAATTATCTGACTCCCCATACTTCCGTCTCTCCTCCAGCTCCCTGCCCTCCAACCCAGCTGATGGTCGACTCTTCCTGTGACTCGAACAACATCTCTGTGTCGTGGCAAGCCTCGCAGGGCTCATTCTCCTACATGGCCGTGGCTGAGAATGCAGAGGGCCGCCGGTGGTCCTGTAACACCAGCAGCACCACCTGCCAGATATCTGGTCTGCTCTGTGGACAGCAGTACCAGGTCTACGCTGCTGGTGTTGATGACCAGTGCATTGGAGCCAAGAGTAACATTGAAATGATTCAAACAGGTAGGTATTTAAACACAAGTTTACATACCTAAATCTTTGTATTTGCACTTGGTCATATTTCGATATTACAATTTTGAGAATATTTCAATTAATTGTGCAGCCCTAGTCAAGTCCACGAGGGCTCTCCCACAGACATTTTGACCCCTTTATCCACAATTTAAGTAATTCCGCATTTCTGCAGACTTTGCCCAAAGGAATTACCCATAGTTCATAGTGTTGTGACATTAAACATGGGGCTACCAGGGGAAACCCTGAAGCGTTACAAAAACAAATATCGGAAGAGTAACAAGAAAAAATAAGTTTACATGCAAGTGTATGATGCTGTTTTAAAAGACAACAAGTAAATTGGTTGTTTGAAAATTACCTCTTGTCCACTCTGTAAGATGTTCAAATCGGGCAGGCGGTGCCTTAAGTTGGCTGTGAAAAAAGTAAAAAATGAAAATAAAAAGTCCCAAACCCACATTTGTAGGTTACAGGTTTGGTGTCATAAAGATAATGTGATATAATAATATAATAATAATGGATGAAACACTTTTTTGAGATACGTTTTGAGAAGTTTTTTAAAAAATATGTCACAAAGTGCGGTCCCATTCCTTTGAATTTCACTATTTTATTGCCTATTTTTATATTGATTGTATGTAGGTCAGTTTTATTTAAGTTAAGTAATTATTTAAAAATCAAGAATAATTCAAGTTCATCCACAAGCTGCTCACAGCAAGCAGCAGTTCAGTATCTCCCACCAGGACTCACATGGCTTTGGCTGGATGTGAACCTGTGAGCACACACTATGAGTTTTCTCTAACCACTCTCTTTGCTCTCTCTCTTAGCTCCGTGTGTGCCACAGAACATACAGAACGACCTCGACTGTCTGTCTGGTGTCCTTAATGTCACCTGGCAGTCAACTGGCCACTTTGTTCAGTTCCGCACCTCCGTGGTGAGCAGCAAAGGTCACGTCAACACCTGCGAGACGAATAAGCATCACTGCGTCGTACGCAACATGCAGTGCGGTCTGACCTACAACGTTACAGTGGTGGCCCAAGATGAGGCCTGCAACAGCTCCTGCAGCCCCACAAAGCAGGTTCTTACAGGTGGGTGAAGCTCCAGTTGATAGTTACGGTACATCTGAGTGCAAATAAAGATAAATGGTATGTCTTAGTGCTGGATGGTATACAGTTTTACTGTCTTCTCCTCTTCTTCCACTCTTCCTCTTAGCCCCCTGTCCTCTCAAGACCTTCTATCCCAATGTCAACTGTACCACTGGCGTTGTATCTGTAACCTGGAACACCAGTGTGGCGGGCGTTGTGCACACGGTGTCAGCGGTCGACGCTGCAGGTCGCCGACACAACTGCACCGGCACAAACAGCGGCTGTGACCTCAGCACACTGGAGTGCGGGACGAAGTACAACGTCACCATCACGCCATCCAGGAACGGATGTGTGGGCAGAGACAGTCACACAGAAATGATCACAACAGGCAAGGATCAATAATATTTGAGTTTTACTTCAATAAGGAGGCAGATGTACACTTGTCTGTATGTTAAGCTATGCTAACTGAAGATCTCTGCAAAATAGCAAATTATCATATTTCCCTAAATTCTGGACTATTTCTTTAACTCTGCAACAGGTATATTCTCCAAAATCCACTTTCAATTTCATAATTAATTCAATACTCACTAAAAGAAATCCTCAAAAACTCTTAAAGGTGACAAAAAAGACAGTAATTGTGCTTCATCTCCGAAGTAAAATGTGAATACTAAGCACAACTAATTTTCTGACCTGTTTCTGGGTTACCTCCAGTTCCCTGTGTGCCTCACCTGTCCGAAGTGGAGATCGACTGCCTGACAAACTCAGCCTGGGTGATCTTTGAGCAGTCTGCCGGGGCTGAGGACTACGTCGTCATGGCAACAGACAGCCAGGGTTACGTCGAGATGTTTGAGTGTAATTCCACGTCAGATGAGATATGCAGTGTGCCGCCGCTGATGTGCAGTCAAAACTTCACCTTCACCATCAAGGCCCTCGACCAGCAGTGCTCCAGTGCACCCAGCAATGCCATCACATCTGAGACAGGTAAATGCAGTTAAACTGTAAACGTAAATAAATAGTAAAAATAAGAAAACAGGAAGTCACTCTAAACTATTACAGCATACACGAGCAGTGCTGTAACTGATAATGTCAATGACCAACTACCCTTTTTCATTTAGTTGGAGACAGTTTGGAAAAGAGAAGGTGCAGAACCTGCTCTGCTATATTAAAATAAAGCTCTATTTACATATTTGTGCTATTTATTCATTGAAATATGATGTTCCAGATTTGATCTGAATGACACGTTTTAATAAATCTGAAATGTTTGAGAGGAATATTTTTCAGCAGTTTCTCCAGTTTCTCAACTTGTTTTTACCTCCTAAAATTGTTAAAAACATTTTGTATAAAATATATGTAGAATTTGAAAATTTTGCTAATAAATGATGCTGTGGCAGACAGAAAGGCCGGCCTCTCTTCATATCTGACCAAGAGACCCTGAGACGATGCTGATTGACTGCACCAGTTTTAATACGAATTATCACATTTTTCTAGAAAGAAAAGCCAAGACCACATTCAAATGAAAATAACCTATACATAGTGGCTTTTGACGTATTAACAGTTTACTTTTTGTACAGATCCAGTTCAGTTTAAACTGTACCTCACAGTGTTTCTCCTTCCCCAGCTCCCTGTCCTCCTGAGAACGTAGAGAAATCAGTGGGATGCGATAATCACACGGCCAGCATCTCCTGGTCAGCCGTTCCCGGGGCAGTGACGTACACGGCCACGCTGGAGAAGATAAACGGAGGCACCACCTGCTGCACCACATCGGACACCGGCTGTGACATCACCGATCTGCCGTGTGGCGAAATGTACATCCTGCTCGTCATGGCTGAGGGACGAACGTGCAACAGCTCAGAGACTGAAGGGCAGTTCGTCAGGACAGGTATTGTATATACTGTACTTGTCAGACACGTGCATACACACTCCTGTTTTATATATATGAAGCAAAATGGAAAAAAAAGCAGCATTAAATGTGTATGTTGACTCTCCCCCTCAGCGCCATGTGTTCCTCAGAACCTCAAGGCCAGTTTAAGCTGCAGCAACAACGTGGCCTCCATGTCATGGAACTACAGCAGGGGAGCTGGACAGCTTTACCGAGTGAGCGCTGTGGGTACCGATGGCCACGTGGACGAGTGCAGCTCCCACGAGAACCATTGTGATCTGACAGGTCTGCGCTGTGGACAGTATTACACAGCTACTATGCTGGCAGAGGACAGAGACTGCAGGAGCAAACCAAGCGATAGTGTGACAATCAAGACTGGTATGTGCAAACTTTTACATATACTACATAATATCGCCCAATTTGTGCTAAGCTAAGCTAACAGGCTGGTATTAATCTCATCCAATTCTGGGCAAGAAAGAAAATAACCATATTTCTCTAAATGTAGAATTATGTACATTTTATATTTTATAATCAGTTCAGTACTCAGTCATCAAATACCCTTACGTCACATCTTCTCTCTTCTCACCAGTGCCGTGCACCCCTGCAAACGTCTCCTCTGTGGTGGACTGTGAGGCCAATTCTCTGATTGTATCCTGGTCTGAGAGCTCAGGAGCCGACTCCTACATCGCCACAGTGCAGGACAGTAACAGTCAGACCACAACCTGCCAGGGCACGACTGAGGGCTCCTGCAATGTGACAGGAATCAGCTGCAGTCAGCTCTACCATGTCTCCGTGGTCTCCTCTGATGGATACTGCGACAGCCCATCCACTCCTGTGGTTGACACACCTTCAGGTAGGAATGAAAATGTGTGCTTTTAAACCCAATGTTTTTCTATGTAATTGTGCAAAAATATTTCTTAATACTTGTCAATTGTGAAACAGATTTTGAGCTTCAGCAGGTATTTATAAAGCTTATGTCATGACTGTCTTATTTGTCTTCTCAGTTCCCTGTAAGCCGAGACATATCAAAGCAGTGATAGACTGCTACACGCAGACAGCCCTGGTGGGGTGGTTGCCAAGTGACGGAGCTTTGTTGTACATGGTCACGGCCACCACCGTGTCAGGCCACAATGTCACCTGTAATGTCAACACCTCCAACTGTGATCTGGAAGGGATACTTTGTGGCCAGAGCTACTCTGTCTCTGTCAAAGCTGTAGGAGAGAGTTGCAGCAGCATCGCTTACATGACAAAACAACTGGTCACTGGTGAGCTCAGGCTTTACGAAGCTGCATGCATGCTTATTCCCCCTCCACTCAATAATGTGGTTTGCGTGATGTTACTTAACTTAGGTGTTTGAGGTTCACTGTGCAGAATGATTTGTGCAAACTCTAGAAGGCTGTTTTTACATTCATCTGCTGTTTGTGTCAGCGGTTTCATGTTTTAAAACATGTCTGGAGGGAATCGTGAAAAATTATCTTTGTTTTATTGAGTCTTAAAATTCTTGTTTTCTTAAAACATGTTTTAAAATACAGATGAACTAAAATTTTCCAGAATTGAATATCAGTATATTGAAATCAGATAAAAGAGTGTAAAAGTTGCAGTAAAAAGAAGGAAAGTTACACATTGTAGAGATTTCCCTGCAATAAGTCGATGTGTGTCAGACCTTTTTCATCACAGATCATATTTCCCAGCCTAGAACACATTTCCACTTACTTTTACTGTAATAATACTGGTATTGCATGATTTATTTAAATTTCATTAACACTTCCAACACTTTCATTAACCTTTTTTTTTTTATCTAGGTCGTATTTATTCATGAATGCTTTCCTCATCCTCTCTTCCAGAGCCTTGCATCCCCAAGCACATCACCACTCAGTACGGCTTGACGATTGGCCAGGTGCAGTGGGACATGACTGCCGGTGCTGACTACTACACAGTCGAAGGGGTAACAGAGCAGGGCCTCATGGTCTCCTGCATCACCAACGACACCTACTGCCCCATGTATAACATGGACTGTGGCCAGATGTACGGCATCAGTGTCACGGCACACAACAGCGTGTGCAAAGACTTGTCGGTCTCGACCGAAACAGTTACAATTATGACAGGTGAGAAAACATCTTGAGAGGACGTTTTTTATTCTTTCTCCATTCATTGGACATGATCTTTGCACTTGCTTGGTTCTTAATAGTCAGATGACTTTCTTGTATATCGTCTGCAGCAATAGTGTCACTTTTGGCATGTTTTCAGTATCTGTTATGGTAAATATTACAACTCAAAGTATTCAAGATAAGATTGTATTTTTGTTTTTAAATCATGCAGTACAGATGAAATAATAATATCAGCATCAATTTTGCATCCTTTAACCTGTTCTGCCTCTTTTTCTTCCCTCAGAGCCTTGCCCTCCCAACAACGTGCAGACCACTGTGCAGTGTGAGAACAACACGGGAACTGTGTCGTGGGAGTCCAGTTTTGGTGCGGTGGGCTACAAGGCCAGTCTCGCTGGGCGCGACGGTCACGCTCTGTCCTGCTACACTAACAACACTTTCTGTAACGTAGAAGGCCTCCACTGCGGGACTGTCTACTACACCAGCGTCATTGCCATCGGAGAGACGCTCAACAGTAGCACCTCTACTAGCGTCCTGCTGACCTCAGGTATGCTGCATGTACTGCTTTCATTTTATTATTAATTTCATTATTATATATTATGCTGAATCATCTTTGTCACACTGCATTTTTCCACTACAGTGAATCTATTTGATATTTGACATGTCCATGTCTGTCCCTTCTGTCTCTAGCTCCCTGTATGGCTGAAAATGTGGTAGCTAATCTGGATTGCTACAACAACACAGCCGAAGTCTCCTGGAGTTTTGCCACAGGAGCAGACTCCTACATGGTGACTGCTGTAGGAGCGGATGGCAGCCAGGATTCATGTGAGACGGATGGGCAGCAGTGTGATTTGACGGAGCTGCAGTGTGGTCAGATGTATAATGTCAGCCTCACAACCATAAGTGACCACTGCCAGACTGAGACACACACTAACGCCACCTTCAGCACACGTGAGTTGAGCAACATCTCTTCCCAGAGTAAAGAGTCGAGTGAATGGAATCACTGATTCTAAATTTATATTTCTTGAAAAAATACCTCAAATCTCTTATTGGGTAAATTTCTCTTATATTGATACTCAATTCACTTAAACATGTTGTCCAGGGCCCTGTACACCTTTGCGTGTTGGAGTGGACCTGCAGTGTGGGCTGAATACAGCCAACATGTACTGGGAGGAGGGAGAGGGAGTGGAGCTCTACATGGCAACTGCCACTGACAGCATGGGAATGACTCTGCAGTGCAACTCCACCAACTCCACCTGCCAGTTCCCCAACTTACGCTGCGGGGAAACCTATGAATTCTCTGTAACTGCGTATAGTAACATGTGCTATGGTGACATCAGCAGCAGTGCAGAGGTTCAGACAGGTAGGACTCATTAGCGTCAACTAATTAGCTAGTTAGGTAATTGATTATTATTATTATTTTTTTTTTTTTCAAAACTTTATTCAACTTTTCGAAAATACTTACAAGTTCTCTCAAAGGGAACATAAATTGTATTTATACAACAAAACATTTATCGTCTCTCAATTAACAAAAATAAAATCTACAAGGCTTTGTTAAAAATTATAATAATAATAATAAAAAGAATAAAAAAAGATAGATAAGATAAGATTAAAAAGATTAAAAACCAAAAAATAAAACAAGTACAGCAAGACAAAAACCAAAAACAAATACATTTTAAGTAATTGATTGGTTGATTGAGGAATTGGGTTTTTAGTTACAATAAAAATAATAATAAAATCCTATACTTTTTATTGACATTATTTATTTATCATTTCAAAATATTTTTCACTTTGTCTATTAAGTTATTGTCTGTCACCCAACTCTATATACTCTCTATATAACTCTATATAATGTATTTATCCTGCATCACTTGCAGTGAGTAACAACTGCAGCAAAGCTGAAATAATTAGTTACTAAATTAATCTGCAGCAATCATCAGTATTCATCATTTTAAGTAATTTTTGAGAGAAAAATACAACAAAATAACTTTTTTTGTGTGTATTTTCAGTCTTCTATGATAGTAAACTGAATACTTTCGGGTTTTAACCTGAATGATTAGAGTTTTTGAAGATTGTGAGTTGGAGCTCTACGTTGCAGCATGAATTCAACACCAAAGGTCTGAACTAAAATATAATTTCACGAAGGACATCGTGTAACGTTTGTGTCTAACTCCTCCACCTCCAGACCCATGCCAGCCGACCGACCTCACAGTCAGTGGGTCATGTGACAATAAGACGGTGGTGTTGGATTGGTCGGCGGCCGCTGGGGCATCACTCTACATGGTGAAAGCCACAGGAGACCTGGGATACGTCACATCTTTCCAAACCAATGAGACAACTATAGAGGCTGAGATGCCGTGTGGACAGCTATTTACCTTCACTGTAAAAGCATTAGATGGTCGCTGTGACAGCCCTGTGAGCCTGCCTGCAGTATTCAAGACAGGTTTGTGTATCATTTTATTTTTTCACTGATGTGTTGTGCAGTATAGTAAGTTCATAGTAATGTAACAATACACCTTTTCCTCAGGTCCCTGCGTGCCTGTACACGTAAGAAGCTTTACACACTGTGAGAACAACCTGGGCTCAGTCAGCTGGGCCAAGAGCGATGGGGCGGAGTCCTACATGGCCATCGCGGTGGGACAAGACGGCCACACCCACATGTGCACCACAAACACCACCATCTGCTCCTGGGGCGACCTGCACTGTGGCGACCAGTACACCATTCACGTCATTGCCAACGACTACCTGTGCAGTAGCATGCCAAGCAACAGCACTTCAATACGAATGGGTAAACAAGCTTTTATACTGTACATCACCTAAAATCAAACTAACATTGAACATTGTGTTTTAAGGCGGAATTGTATAGGCCGAACCTGAAAATGAATAAACAAATAGGGATTTCTGCACAATCTTAGGAAATTAAAGGTTAAAGAGGATTCCAACAAGATTTGATCAAATAAATGAGGCTTGCAGTGTTGCTCTGACATTATGTAATGTGAAAAGCACCAGTATCCCAAATAAACAATTAGGCAATCAACAGAAAATGAATCTTTAATGTTTTAAAAAATAATGATTTAAGCAAAAATACCAAACATTCCCTAGTTCTAGTGTCTCCAATTTGCTTATGTGTATAACTGCTAGTAAGACAAAACATACCATACCATACAACAACTTATTTTTGCAGCCCTATTCACAAGGAAACTTTTGTCTTCTGTTTTTAGCACCTTGTATCCCTCAGAACTTGAAATCATCTCTGAACTGCACTACGAAGGTGAATATTTTACCTTTTTTTTTTTTACAAACTTCCTCCGTAGGAAATATTAAAATATCTATTCTGTCCTCATTCCAGCACGGTGAAGCACTTTTGTTTTCAAAGAGGACAAATTAAGTTTCTTATTATTATTATTATTATTTTTATAAAAAGAGATTCAAATTAAATCATTATCTGTTTCTAAGGTGGGGTCGCTGACCTGGAATGCCAGTGAAACTGCTGAGTTTTACATTGTGACGGCAGAGACCAACAGTGGCCACAAAGTGCAGCTCAGCACCAACGACACCTGGACTTTTATTTCTGAGTTCCTGTGTGGCCAGGAGTACTTCCTGTCTGTTCAGGCGGCCGACTCTGTGTGCACAAGCCGCCCCAGTGATCCTTCAAAGCTTGAGTCAGGTAGATGACTGTTGCATAACACCCTAAAACAGTTTTAAAAACTAGTTTTCAAGTGACCCGTTTAAGTAAAGGGGGGACACACATATTACGGTAGGGTTATGCAAACATTTAATTACTACTTCATTCATTATTGTTTTGAATTGACAATAATTAGTTAACATTTTTGTATTGGTTATCAATTTAACATCTTTCTTGACCCATTATCTAGATTATTTATGTATCCCAAAATTACAAATTAGTCTCAGATAGATTTAAGCTCTGTATAACCTCTAACACCCTCTATCATATCCCTCCTTCCCACAGTGCCCTGCCCGCCCACCGGCGTGTCCAGCTTCATGAACTGCCTCTCTAACATCGCTGTGGTTTCGTGGACCGGTTCTGCTGGAGCAGACTTCTACACCGCCACAGTGACGCAGGAAGACGGCCAATCAAAAAGCTGCTGGTCTGACAGCGAACAGTGCGGCATGCCCAACCTCCACTGTGGGCAGAACTACACAGTGACAGTCATCGCCTCAAACGAGAAGTGTGACTCTGACCCCAGCGAGGCAGACACACTGCAGTCAGGTGAGACATTCAGTTCATTATTCTCTCGACTTCTTTCATACATTTTTTATTCTGAAAACAGAAGGTGTTAGGTTGCTTTAATGTATTGCTAAACAAAGTTCAAACAAATTAACCAAATAGTCATCTAATCTTCCTAGACATCCCAAACAAGTAAAGGTCAATTTTCAGTAAGATAACATTATCCTTAGTTACTGAGTTAGTTAAGGAATCATTTGAAATTAGTTAAAATGCATCTTTATAATTAATCTTGAATGTATCTTGTCTTAAAACGTGGAACTTAAAGTCTTACAGTTTTATCAAGTTGTTTTAACATTTCTTTCTCTTCCTACACTCTTTAAGGCAAGATTATGTTTCTAATTGTCCTCAAAATGGTCCCAGTTTTGTTTTACTGTCATTGTTTTCTATGCTTAGTTCATTCGATAATTGAATCAGTAACCTTTAAAATGAAGGTTTGGTATTTCTCAGGTGTGTTTAGATGATCTTATACATCTCATTATTCCATGATTAGCTATTTAAACCTACTACAATCTCCTCCCCATGTTTGTCTCCAGTGCCTTGTGTTCCTACCAACGTGGTTGTGATCATAGACTGTGCTACAAATCAGGCTGTTGTGGCCTGGAGTGTCAGCGAGGGCGCTTTGTCCTACAAAGTGTCAGCTCAGAACACACAGGGAGACCTGTCCGTCTGTGAGAGTACAGACCTAATGTGTACCTTGACCAACTTGACCTGCGGCCAGTCCTACTCTGTCCAGGTGGTGGCGGAGGATGATATTTGCTCAAGTTTACCCAGCCCTGCTATCAAGTTCGAATCAGGTAGAACAACTGGATGGACATGAATCTTTACATGTAAATGTGTCATTGTCTTATTGCTATTCACTGGTGTTGAAAGTTACTCTAGCTTTCTGTTTCGTCCCTCCCTCTCTCAGTTCCATGCACACCTGACATTGGTTCAGTGGTTCTGGACTGCTTCACCAACTCTGTGATCTTGGATTGGGCCTTTGCTGATGGTGCCCTGAGCTACACCGCAACAGGCCGGACCTCTAGCGGCCATGTCGTCACCTGCAGCTCCAACTTCACCACCTGCGAGCTGCAGGACCTGCAGTGTGGCCAGACCTATAATGTGAACACTGTGGCCTCAAATGAGAACTGCAGCAGCCGTCCAAGCACCAGTTTGCAGGTGGAGTCAGGTGAGCTCTCAAGAAAGCACCGTTAATCTGTAAATTTAAGACTAGTAGGGCATGGATTATAAATACAGATTTTTTTGGTAATTTAACACCCACTTAAAATCTTGTTTTACTGACCTGTAGTAGCTAAAATTCAAGGGTGACAACGGTGTGTTTAGTACATACATAAACACAGAAATTAATTTTGTGTTTATTTTGAAAACACAAGTGAAAAAGATTCAATAAAACAAAAACTGTAAATGAACAATAGTATTTTAATTATCTATTTATTTTTCTGTACTGATGATGAACTCAGCAGCAGCTAATTTGTGTTTTTTATGCTACTTGGAGCAAGAGGACATTGTTTACTGTTAAATATGGTGAAAAAAGGTGAAAAGGTTTTTTGATGAATATCACACACATGCACACTTCAAACCATCCTCTACACTGATACATGGTGGTAAAACCTCCTCAGTGATTTTTTTACCTCTCGCATCCCTTTCCCTCCTCCAGTGCCTTGTCCTCCCGAAGATGTTGAACCTGTGCTGGACTGCTCTACCAACACAGCCCGCATTGAGTGGCAGGCCAGCATGGGGGCTGATTCCTACATTGTCCAAGCCTTCGGCATACAAGAACATGAATCCGGCTGTGAGACAGACTCACAGTCCTGCGTCCTCCCAGACCTCATGTGTGGCTTCACCTACAACATTAGTGTGATTGCCGTTAACAGTGTGTGCAATGTCTCGCAGAGCAGCATTACACAGCTGCATGCAGGTAAGGATAACCAAAGATATTTAACATGTTGAGCCCTTCAGCTGGATAGATATCTATGTCACAGATTGAGCTATTGTTGGTTCTCGATTTGCATGGATGATTACTGAACCCATATTGATCCTGAATCATTTTTTAACATCAATATTTCTCTCACTGTGTCTGTGCAGTGCCGTGTGTACCGCAGCAGGTGGAGGCCCAGGTTATTTGTGAGTCTGGTGCTGTGGCAGTCTCTTGGGAGCCCAGCAAAGGGGCATCGTCATACACCACAGTTGCCCAGGGCAATGGCGGGTACGCATCAACGTGCAACAGCAGTGATACAACGTGCCAGTTCAATGACTTGCTGTGCGGCCTCAACTACTCCATCACTGTTAGTGCTTTAAACGAGCAGTGTAGCAGCGCTGAAAGCTCTGCTGTGGAGCTCAACACAGGTAGAGTGAAGATTTCATTATAATTGGCATTTGAAGATTAAAACACTATTTATACTGACCTCACTCATACCTTTTTGTCTGCCTGTCTGTCTGTAGTGCCGTGCGTACCACAGAAAGTAACAGCAGAGATGATGTGCAGTAGTGACACAGGCGTTGTGTCGTGGGAGGAAGGAGACGCTGTGTCCTCGTACAGGGTCCAAGCTTTCGGGCCCGATGGTCACAAGGCCATGTGTAACAGCACCAAAACCAGTTGCAAGCTACCCAACATGCATTGTGGCCAGCTCTACAACCTGACACTGACAGCTGAGGATGGACGGTGTGACAACAGCCACGCCTACCTCAACCTGCAGTCAGGTAGGTGTAAAAGGTTTTCATTATGAGAAGTGTAATTTTCCTTGAGTTGAGTCAGATGGTTTAAGTTTTTGGATTGTCTGACATTGTTGGTTCAATTATAGCAGGTTTATTTCATTAGCCATAATAACGTAATATAATTAAATATCTGGGATGATGTTGTTGAAGTGAGATCAGTCCCAAATAATAATACATTTGGTATACTCACGCCAAGGATTTTAACTTGTAACTAACTTACAGTAAAACCTCTGAAAGGGGCAGCCTAAAGGGTTACGTTTCCATCACCAGTTCAATTTTAGATCTGGTTCCAAGTTGGTAGAATACTCATATTTTTTAAGGTCAAAATCTTTTTTTTCATTGTTTTACTTAAAATATCACAAATGTGCTGCCTGAAATACCATGTATGGACACTATAGTTATCTCTGATGCAGTAACACCTGGTGGCCTATATTCAGTTGTATTAAAATAAAATTAGACATTAAATTTAAAGACCTAAATCTGAAGTTTTGTCAGACAGAATACATATTACTTAATAAAAGAATGAACTTAAAAAGTCTGAGATAATGGAGTGCTGAGGATGAATTAAGCAGTCTCACAGCCTGAAGGAAGAAGCTTGTTCTTAAAGGCCCAGTATGATAACATTTAGGAGGATCTAAAATTGAATATAATATTCATTATAGGTATGTTTTCATATGTCAAATGTGTTGTTGTTGATGTGTTAATGTGTGAATTGTCTCATCTCTCATATACTGTATATTATTAAGCCACATGAACTCTATCAACTTACTGCTTGTCTGTCCTCATTCTGTCTCCCAGTGCCTTGCAGGCCAACCAACGTTAAGGCGTCCCTACTGTGCCACTCAAACTCTGCTGCTGTGACATGGGAGCGAGCCAGTGGAGCGCTCTCCTATCTTGCAGTGGGTGTTACAGCAGACAGAAGCCACCAGACTGAATGTAACAACACCATGACCCACTGTGATCTGAGTAACATGCGGTGTGGACAGACCTACAATGTGAGCGTGTTCGGTCAGGATGAGTCCTGTTCCAGTGTGGAGAGCAATATGGCTTACGTGCGGACAGGTATTGTAAACATGGTGGGCCACATATGAATAGTGATGACAGTATTATTTATTGTCATAGTGAGCTGCAGTTACAAAAGTGCTTTTCTCCTCAATGGAGAAATCTTCTGGGTAGTTTACCTATACTATATTAACCAGCCTCTCTCTTTTCTTTGTCCTCCTCAGCCCCCTGTCCGCCCCACCATGTGACTGTTAATTCACAGTGTGCTAATGGTGTCATAGCTGTGTCCTGGTCCCCCAACCCCGATGCCCAATACTTCCATGTGGCTGCAGTAAGCAACACTGGGGCAAGACTCTACTGTAACTCCAGCGGCACTACCTGCTCCATAAGCAATCTACCATGTGGACGGACCTACAACGTTACTGTGATGTCTGTAAGAGACACCTGTGAGAGTAAGCTGAGTGCTGTCGTAGAGACCTCCTCAGGTAAATTGACCTGATGCACTGGAACTGATTGTGCAACTTCAAATTCATTCATTCTTCACAATATGGTATAGGAGAGAAAAGTAATAGCTGCTACATATGTATGGTGCAATTTCTGCACCACCTGTAGGGATGGAGTGTTACAATAACAGTTTTTTTAATATAGCTGTTTCAAAATAAAAATGCTGTTTTAATTTTAGAGCATTTTTTCCCAAAAACTAAAATAACTGATAGTTATTGAATATGCTTATGCTTACATATATACATATGAGACATAGGTTGGACACAGGTTATGTGGTTATTGACACACCGTCCCATGTCTTTGACAAAAAATAATAGTTTCTACCCTCCCTATGCCTCTGGATAATGTATTTAAAATAAGGAGGAAATAAGAAATAAAGTGTGGAGCTAAATATATATTGCCTCAATACTGGGAGGGCACTCCATGACGGATCACATAACACTTCATTAAGGGAGCTTCTTTAAGTACAGAACCCCCTTTTATTCCCTCAGAATAATAATGTATCATGTAAAAATTATACTACTACTATTCTCATTCCTTTCCGTTTCACCCTCCACAGCTCCATGCGTGCCCAGGAAACCCGAGGGCCATCTGGACTGCGTAACAAACTCTGCCTGGGTGACGTGGGACGCGTCAGAAGGAGCCCTCAGCTACTCTGTGCTGGCCAAAGGTGTCGGAGGTCACAACTCCAGCTGCACTACCGGCTCCTCTCCCTGCAGTGTTCCAGATCTGAAATGTGGGACGCTCTACACCTTTCACGTCACTGCTGTCAACAAATACTGCCACAGTAATAAGAGCACCACCTTTGAGCTTCAGACAGGTATTCGGCAAAAATGTTTACTCTCAATACACTAATTTTAATCTGAAGTGCTTATTGTATTTTAAAAGTTACTAGGAAGATTATCTAGTTAGCATTTTACCATATTAATGAATTAGCAAATACTAAATATTGTCTGGCACAAAAGTACGTTCAAAGTACATTACTAGTTTTTTAATTTCATAATAACAAAGAGTCCATATATTTAGTATAACAATTTTACTTTCAATAATAGGTTCACAATATGATTTTTTCCCCAAAGAAGTAAGAAATATATTTTTCCTTATATTATCAAATAATAGAATTAATTATAGATTTTAAAGTGGTCATCTGTGATAAAGGATTTACTCTGTACTTCTATTTTGAACTATATAATAAACTGCATACAATTCAATATTAGAACCACTCAGGTGAGAGCAGACTGAGATTTAAAGAGACTTTGATAATTAGCTGACATCTGTGTCTCCATCTGCTGACTGGGAGACTCAAAGGGAAAGAAGCATCATAGGTATTCAAAGGAATGTAGTAGTATCTCATCTCATCTCATCTTGGTCTATAAAGAAGGATTAAAGCACCAATAAAGCCTTTTTTCACCTCTCTGAAAGAGTAAGTAGAACAAGAAATGAGAAGGAAACAATGCTTAAGTGTTCTTAAATGCCTTTTTCCAAGGTATTCCAAAACATTTCATACTGCTTGTGTTTTCTGAAGCTATGTTATTTTTCATATGTGTCCTGTCCTGTAGGTCCGTGTGCTCTAACATCCATTAGTGCAATGACACAATGCAACAGCGACAAAATCCTGGTTGAATGGGAGATGATGGACAACAGCCCCCTCTACCTGGTGACTGGTGAGGGAGACGACCAAAAGCTCATCTCCTGTAACAGCTCGTCCACCTCATGTGAACTCCATGATGCCCTCTGTGACATGCATTACAGCATCATAGTATCGACTTCTTCTGATAAGTGCAGCAGTCTCAGAAGCCCACCAAAGAAGATTAAAACAGGTATTTTTCAGCTCAGCAGTATATTCACTTTATCACGCTGAAGTTGTATGTATGTATGTATGTATGTATGTACACATACTGTATTTTATGTGTCATTGTGCAGTAAAATAGTCCTTGTCAGTGTTTGACTATTATAAATTATGCTTTTGGATTAATATTACTGCTGCATTAATGTGCATGTTGCATTTTAGCACCGTAGTGGTTTAAGGTTGAGCTCATTTTAACTACTTTATATACTGTTTTGTACTTTAATCTACAACAATGCATCATATTCAATGAGAACATCATATGTTTGTAGCATTGCTTTTTCTTGAAAAAACACCCTGTTTTTAGCTGTGTGACAATGCATTTTCCAGCTAATCCAAGAGGGCTTTAAATAGTTTACCTTAAGTAGTAGGATACTTTTCTTAACCTATAAAGGAACACTTAATTCTTTAGTTTATTAGAAAAATTCAAAATCAGCACATTTTGAGATACATGGGTTTCACTGGACAGGAAGGGTGTGAAAAATTTGAATCTGAAAAGTAACTTAAGCTGTCACAAATGAAAAAAACTAGTGGAGTAAAAAGTAAAATATTTGCCTCTCAGATGTAATGGAAGTAATAAGTATAAAGTCGTATAAAATGGAAATGTGAAGTACAAGTACTTAGTTACATTTCACCAATGGGTACTGTCATTGTTTTTGTGTAACTGTGAGATCTGTATGGTCACTGCAAATTAAATTAAATTCTTATGTGGACCCCAGGGTCCAGGATACAGAAACAAATGAACAAAACAAATACCTGTAGAAATATTTATGGGTATTCTGTCCCCTTTAGCGCCCTGTGTCCCAGACAATGTGACAGTGGTACCATCATGTGAGGATAGAGGAGCCACAGTGACGTGGCGACACTCCCCTGTGGCTACATCCTACCTACTGATGGCCACAGGAAAGGATGGACATGTGGCGAGCTGCAGCACCTCGGTGAACAACTGCACCCTGACTGATCTGCACTGTGGACAGCGCTACAATCTAACTATCACCGCCAGTGGAGAGAATTGCACCAGCCTGCCCAGCATGTCATCCTTTAGAACAGGTAGAAAGTAAAGGATAACATAATTTAATTTAGTGTATTTAATCAAGACACTCATTATCAATACTAGTGACATTTAGTGTGTATGTTGGTTTTTGAGTGAAGAGGGATCATGATGAATTTGTTAGCTGATTGATCAGTACATTGTATGAATTTTCTAAGGAAAATGACAAAAAATTGCTGGTTCTCTCAATTTTGGAGAGTTTTTTGGACAAAACAAGAGCAGTATGGGCATATTTCAGAAATGTCTGGCATTGTATGGGCAATACAAATAATCTATTAATTGGCAAAGTATTTAAATTGTCACTAGGCAGCCCACGAACTCCTCAGGAAAATCCAGCAAAGACATCTCTTCTATGATGATGCAAAATTCTGCAATAAATGTTTTTTATTTCAAGCTATAATTTATTAATAATCAGTTCATGGTGACTGTTTGGTGATTGTTCTAACACTAACTAGTCACCTCTCTTGATATGATTGTATTTTATATTTTTTATTTTATTAAAATCATCCCTTAAACTGCAGAAACTGCAGTCCTGCTCGAATCTCTGACAGGAGGTCTTTTCTCTCTCTCCTCGCAGTACCCTGTGAGCCCACCGGTCTCGCAGTGGTCATTGATTGTAAGACCGAGTCTGCCATGCTGTCTTGGAATGCCATTGATGGCGCCGTGAAGTACTTTGGCTGCGCCCAATCTATTGATGGAGACGCGCTCTACTGTAACAGCACTGACACCTTCTGCACCATCGAAGGCCTGGAATGTGGTGACATTTACAATTTCTCCGTTGAAGCCTCTAACGGCGTCTGCAACAGCTCGTTCAGTGCACCTCTGCAAGCGGGAGCAGGTACGCTTAAAAATTAAACTATCCCAGTTCACGGTTAACAATGCTCCAATTTGTTAATTCAGCACAAATTAATTATTGATGTGTGTGATGTGTGAGGTGTTTAGGTGTCAGTTCTAGTCCAATATAATTGCAAGAATTATATATATTTTTAAAATCGTTTTTAAGGCTTCATGCCTCAGGGATGCTGAGCAAAATTTTTCTCAGGTATAATACAATAATCAGGTCGAGAACTAGTTTCCTGTAATTTAGTGTAGCTAATTTAGAGGTAAAGATGTTGTAAATAAGTATATCCTACCATGAAGTTCCAGTGAGTAAGAAAATGTACAAGTGGTATGCTGGTGTAAATGCAACTGGGCTATTTCCACTGGTAAAATACTTTCTAAATCTCTTTCCTCCTCAGTTCCATGTCCTCCGACTGCTCTGAATGTCAGAATGCAGAAGATAGACCAAAATCACTGGGCCATGATAACATGGGACAGCGTCAATTGTTCTGATGTTCAGTACCTTGTAGAGATAACCGGTCACATCCAAAACAGCCCACAGACCATTATGGAGTTCTCTTCTTACTGGTGGCCCAGGAGATACTTTGAGTTCCCAATGCCTTGCAGCACAGCTTATAACCTTACTGTACGCGCCAGAAACTCAGCTGGGGTCAGCGGGCCGTCCAGGGTCTTTACTGGAGTCATAGGTAACTTTACACTTCACTCATCCCTGACTCTTTACTGTATTTAGTGACCTGTATCAACCCAAAAATATAATCTCATTTTTGGGTTTAGGTTTATGTGAAGAAAATAGGATATGGAAACACTTGCTAACAGCATTTTTATTGTTTCTTTCCCAGTCCCCTGTGCACCACAGAATGTGAAATACACTGGTAACAGAGAGTCTTCTGTGCTTTCCTGGGATGCATCTGTGTTTGCCATGACGTACACTGTCTACAATGTGTCGGGGGCAGACCGTGTTGTGCTTTGCAGCACCAATAAGCTCTCCTGTCAGCTGACCAACTTTGATCCTAATGCCACTAAAGTGACAGCCAGCAATGCAGAGGGAGAGAGTCTCCCTAGC
Organism: Morone saxatilis; assembly: GCF_004916995.1. Lineage (NCBI taxonomy): Eukaryota > Metazoa > Chordata > Actinopteri > Moronidae > Morone > Morone saxatilis. Next base: position 4,872,250 of record NW_023339674.1, read on the forward strand.
CGAAATATTACAGGTCAGACTAATGGTGAAACATCTGGAGCACTACATAGTACCCATAATTTTGTTAAATTGTAGCTGTTTACTTTGTCTAATTCTTAAATGTCCAGTGTGGTTTGAGTACATAAGGGTGCTTTCACACCTAATGTGTTGACACGACCTGAAATGGAGGTCTCTATCGGTACAGGAGTCTGCTTTATATGTGGCATGAAAGCCAACAAACCAACCAAAGGACTGTGTGATAGTGGATATAGGATTTTTGCATAAATTCAAAAGCTGAACTACTATTAAATCCATCTGCTAACTGTTAACTCTTAAGAAAGCGTTCTGCCGACCTGCCAATAACATGACTGCACTTCAGCAAACAAGTGAGATATTTCCTGAAACATCAGTAGTTCCTTATTACAACATCACTCATTGAACAATGTGTGACACAAGTGAAATGTAGCAAACACGCAGTAACAATCCCCTCGAAATTATGCATATATATATTTTTGTCCCATTTCTTGTCTGTCTGTCACTAAATACGACATACGAAGTCCAGTATAGTAGTATAGTATTATTGAATAAAGTCTTATTTCTTGTGGCTTCTTTATGACAGAAAATAAATAGTATTCAGTAAAGTCCTGCTTAACTTTGCTGTCAGTCACCAGAATTTGATTTGCCCACATGGGTTCATGTAGCGTTGAAGATGCAGGATGACACCAGTCCCAAAAAACTTGCTACAGTTGGAATTTCTTTTAATAAGGACCCAAAAACCTTCAGTTGTAAGTCAGTGTATCACTGCAGCTATGGTCCAGCTTGCACTGTACAAAAGCCATTTGTTTCATTGAATCACTTTTTTCTCTATATTGCCCTTTTAAACACATTTGTAATGAATTCCTCATCTTCCTCAGGTCCAGTACGATCTCGCAGAAGAAGAGATTTGAGGGCCACTGAAGTCTTTTCCCGTTTAGACAGAGGTTAGTCTAATATTATTATATGACCTAGAGATAGTGTTATACTATTAATTTCTCACCCACTGTGAGAAACAACTATTCATTTCTCACCCATCTTTCTCTCTCTTGCTCTCTTTCTCTCTGACTCTCAGGTCTTGAAGCCCCAGAACGACTGAATGTAACAGTAAGTGGAGTTTCCCTGTTTGTTGGATGGAAGACAGTGAGGGATGTAATTGAGTACATGCTTGTGATTGAGGAGGAACAGCAGGCCAATCAGCCTCCTAGAGTGAGAAACATGGAAGGTAATTTTTACATAGAGACTGACCTCAAGCCCTGGA
>NW_023339674.1:4873622-4887426 GCF_004916995.1 Morone saxatilis
ATTGGTTTGATGATCTGAAACATGAGTGAATGTGACAAATATGCAAACAAATAAGAAATCAGGAAGGGGGCAAATCACAGCACTGTATAAACAATGGATTAAATGACTTTGTGTCATCTGAAAGGTGTTACAGCCTATGAACTTTACTGTTTTGCGTCACTCTCACAGTGTTGTTTTTAGCTGCAACAGGAAGCTGTTTTCAGCAACCCACTGTACACTAGCTGCTCAGAACCAAAAAAATGATGGTCACTTGTGGACATAGTGGAGCATCAAGCGAATAAAGATGATTTTGTTGTTGAGTTAGTAGAGAACAGGGCTCTGTTTCAGAAAGCGGGTTTAGTGTTTTCAGTTCCAGAAAGAGAAGTAACTTAGAGGACCAGTGTGTATATTTTAGCAGGATTTAAGAGTTGAAGTTGAAGTTGAGTTGAAGTTGCAGATTGCACCTAACTGAACACCACTCGTGTCAGTATTTGACGACCGGGGAATGAGAAAGGAAGAAGGAATGAGTGTGTAAGAGAAACTACAGTGGCCATGAAACTTTCCCAAAAAAACGAAAGGCCCAGTGGGCTACTGTAGAAACATGGTGGTTCAACATGGTGGACTGTTTGAAAAAACACTTCAAAGAATAAACTGAATTCAGTTATGGCAGTCGATAATTGTTCATTACATGCACACTGTATGTCACAAGCTTAAATTTCTGGGTCATTTTAATGGCCTGTTGCCCACTTCCTTTGCTTTAATCCATGATTTTGGCCTTGAAACCTAATTTTGAGAGTAGCTGAAATGCTAAACAGCCCATATTGTTTTCAGGACACAACCTTCCCTATTTCCAAACTATTACATCATGTTTTGATGAGGAGAACTGTACGATGTTTGCGTTTAAAGGTGTTTTCTTAACACCTTTGATTAGAGTCATGCCCCCGTGGCTTGAGACATCATTATTTAGCAAGGTGTGAACAGGCTGCCATGCAATATGGCCCATTAATTGTAGTCTAATGACATGTTGTTTCTCAGTTTAGGGAATGTCATATTCTCTTAGGCATTTCTCAGTTCAGACAGGGAGTTTGTGTGTATGTGGTGCAGTACAGCTGATCAAAGTATGTCTTCTTGTTGTTGATTTATGTGCATGGCCACTGGCAATAAATAAATAAATACATAAAGAAAAAAAACACAAATTATATGCTATTAATTCATATGTGAGCTCTCACATACAACAACTTTCTAAACATCCAAAATGAGGTTTAATGACCCTGTGTGTGACATTTAGGAGGATGTATTGACAGATTGGAATACAATATACTAATTTTGTAACAATGTACATACAGGTATGTTTTAATTATATATGTATACTCACCTGAAAATAGGAATAGTGAGCGTTTTCATTCTTTGTCTCTTCTATGGAGGCATCCATGTTCAACCACCAAAGTAGTCAGGGAGAATAAAGCACTGAATTTCTCAAAAGAGAAGCCTTTTTAAGTATGTATGATTATTTAAAAGTTGAAAAAATATATATGATACAAACAGAGAATTGTAAAATAAATACTCCTAAAAATATAAAGGACAATAATCTCGAGAAATAATCAACTCAAAATTCAACTTCCTGTATTTAATGCGTTGGATTCTGTATTGTTATTGTTATAAATTTAATATATCATTAAATACCCATAAAATATCTCTCTTAGTCGGGGCTCATCAGGGGTACTCCATAGTGAAAGTATTAAAGTTGAATCAATCAATCAATCAATCAATCAATGAGACTTTATTTTTTTATAGCACTTTTAATTCAAGCAAAATGTAACACATTAAAACCCCCTAGTGAGGAAACACTGCAGGCAGAATTAGAAAAAGATGAAAACTAAGTATACGAAAAGGATTTACAAAATAAAACAGAGTCAGATACAAAAACCTAAACAAATTAATTTAAAACTTCAAGATTTATTAATTCAATTAAGATGTATAAATAAAAATAAATACACAAAATAAACAGTTAGAAAAAAGGACTAAAATGTATAAATAGAAAAAAAACAGATACACAATTATAATAATAACATAAATAGATAGACAAATAAATAAGTAAATAAATACTTAATTTATACTATAAAAGTGTTGAGAAAAGAGATAATTACCTTTGGACGGCAAGCCTCGCCGTCCAAACTAAATAATGACCGCGTTAACGCTCGATAACAACAGCGCCTCCTGTGGTCCGGCGGCGTTATTACAGACCGTGGAAAGATGGACCCGATATTCAGCCCGTCGCTGCACAGGCAGAGACATCAATTTGTCATCGATTTTGTGAGGAGGAACAAACCCAGAAAGGTAGTTCTTGCTTTAAGTGAGCAACATATTGATCTGTTTAAGTGCAAAGCCAAACGCTTAACTTCTTCAGCCAGCCAATTAACGCCAGGAAGCTAACGTGGCTTTTACACGCACTTTCTAAATCAGTAGTTCTTCATACAGGGGTTTGGGCTCCTTGTCTTAATAACTTTATTTACTTATTTATTTTAAAATCTAGTAATTGGCCATCAGCTTTTTATTTCACACACCTTGTCCTCGTCCCTCAGGTGGTGGACTTGGGGTGCAGCGAGTGCAGCCTTCTCAAAAAACTCAAGTTTCACCGTGAAATTGAGCTGCTGGTCGGAGTGGACATCAACGGTGCCAAAGTGAAAAAAAAGATGTATGTGATTTAAGGGCTGCAGGGGAAATGTGTGTTTAAGAACAGCATTAGGATGAATGACTGCAGTGCTGCAGGGACTCTCTGGCCTGCACATGTTGTGATGTAAGACAAGACCCCAGCAAATGTCACAGAATCCAAAGGTTTAATAGTTTGTTTTAGTGAAAATTATTATTATTATACGATGTGGATATACTGCAGAGTCATGCCAACAAGTATGTGCTCTGTTTGCTGTGGTGAGAGTAGTTGAATGCAACTTAAACCAGTTTTTGTCAGTTGAAAATCTGTATTTAGTAGTATTTTAGTGCAAAATGTGTATGCTATAAATATGGATTGTTTGGCATATTTTACTTTACTATTTAACTGTATTTACATAGTGACCTGGTTTGGTGTTGAAACATTTTATATGACTGCATACTTAATAATTAAGGTCTATGCACATTAAAGTTGCAGATGCACAATATGGCAGATTAGTCTATTAATTAATCGATTAGTCCATCAACAGAAAATGCTTATAATCAGTGAGTCGTTTCAGTTGTTTAATCAGGCACACATTGCAAATATTTCCTGGTTGTAGCTTCTCAAATGGTGTTGGTGTTTACATTTTAAATAATTTAACAAGATATTTTGAAATATCTTTGGACTGTTCGACCGAGAGAATATGGGATGGGCATTTTTCACAGATTAATTAATAATGAAAATAAAAATGACACCCTGCTGTGGATGGAAGTCACATAAAATGGTCTAATTGATGGTCAGTGCCATGAATTCCCACCACCATATCCACACAGTACATCGGACAAAATACAGTCTACTTGTGATCATTAATGTAAAACAACAGCACAATATGATCCCATAACTATACTAAAGGTTGATAAATGACGTAATTCAGCTCATCCAGTGCTTTTATCATTGAATCAATTAACTGACTCAGAGCCTAGATTAGCCTGGACTAGTGTGCCACATGGGGAAAACCTTTTTAAAACTTGATCTAATCTAAAGAGTTGGTTTCATAAAGGTTTAAATGTGAGTAGTTTAAATGCTAAACAATAATTATTTTTGCGTCCTTTCTCATAGAAAACTGTGATTACTTGGGTTAAACATTTAAAAGTTAATTGTCTTCAATTACCGCTTTTTCACCTGCTCAGTAGATAAAAAGGTTACAAAAGATCAAATGATGATCAGAGTATCGCTTGATCTTTTGACTCTTCTATCACCTTGTGTGTTTTGTTGTTGCTATAACTAATAGTGTGCGGATTGATAATGAGTTAACTCTGCTTCTATGTTCCTTCAGGCATGGATTAGGCCCTATATCAACTGACTATCTGCAGCCGACTTATGATCAGCTGCGTGTTGAGCTGTACCAGGGCTCAGTCACACAAAAAGACGTCCGCCTCAGAGGATTCGATCTGGTGACCAGCATAGAGCTGTAAGGGGCTGTTTGGCCTTAAACATTGAGTGTCTTGAGTTTTCATACCTTTACTAAATGTTTGTCTTTCTATGCTTCTGTGTGGTTTTCCACCTTTCTGTTTCCCCTGTGTCTCTCTGTGCCGTTATTTACCATCACGTTTCCTCTCTGGCTGTCTGCAGCATAGAGCACCTCACTCTTGCTGATGTGGAGTGCTTCTCTCAGGTGGTGTTTGGTTACATGATCCCAGTGGCGGTTATCGTCAGCACCCCAAACTCCGAGTTCAACCCCCTTTTCACTGGACTGACAGGTTTCAGGCACTCTGACCACAAGTTTGAGTGGACCAGAGCAGAGTTCCAGTCCTGGTATGTGGTTTTTAAAGATCCATTTTCAGCACCAAGTTGAGTGTTAAGGACAGTGCAAACAATGTGGGAATGTTAGTGGATAAATCGTCCATAAAAAACATCAGCGCCGTTGAATATACCTTAATTTACACAGAGTTCTGGTAACAGTACATCCCTCCTCAGGGCTCTGAAGGTGTGTTTGGAGTATGGTTATGAGGTGGAGTTCACTGGGGTTGGACAGGCACCGCCAGGCCAGCAGGAGAGTGTCGGCTTCTGCTCCCAGATTGGTGTGTTTCACCGGCGCGTGGGGAGAGATCACTGCAACATGTTGTTTGGTGATGATGCGGATGATGTGTTTTCATACACACTGGTGAGTAGACTTTTATTTTATAGACTGCTGAGTCGGGCATCATGTTGGCCCAGTGTTTCGAAAACACCTGTAATGTGTGAGATTTATGGGTTCCCCTCTTTACCTCTCCCATTATTTCCTGTTACTCTCTCTAGTTTTACTATTAAATAAAGGCAGAAATAGTATAAAAATCATGTTTTAAAACAACGTGTGAGCTTTCACATTTGACAGAAACCTGTGACACTTTATTTTGGTTGTTAGAATAATTTATTAAAATTAACATGTTGCACAACTCCCTTTCCAATTTTGGTTGTCCAAGGTTGTTGTACGTTTTCCTTATATTCAGCCATCTGACTCATAGATCACCATAGTACACAAAACATTATCATTGGCCATAAATACACAACATGTATTACAACAATATCCAAGGGAACCCAAACTAATTAGAAAATTGTTCTGCAGTTGACTTCAACACATCCATCCTGTAACAAAATGTCCAATTGTTCTCAAACAATTCCTGTTATTTGAGAACAATCAAAATCCAGTAGACTGCAAAGTATCGTAGTATTTAATCTATCTTGGATCCAGAATTGCTTTCCTCTTAGATGGATGCAACCAAAAGGACGATATTTATGACAGGCTATCTAATCAAGAAGGACAAATAAAACTACTTCACATTGACAACGTGCTTCACAAAAAAATTGAACAATTAAAAGGGTTTATAACTGAATCATTCATCGGTACAAGTCAAGAAAATTTCAACTTACGCTATAAAAACATACGAGATAAAACGTTGTAAAAGAAACAATTTCTTTATTACAGGTATTTTGTATAAATGTTAATTTTAAACTCTTATTAGACTTGTTCTCATCATTACAATCCTCAGATATTTAACCAATATGGTTGTAAAGTACAATTAACGCGTTGTATAAATTGAAGAATCTGTGTAAGTGTCTTCTCTGTTTGACAAAAAGTAAGTTTTTTAAGCTCCAAAAAGGGCACTTTCACAGGACTCCCATTGTTGTTAGGATAGAGCATTTAGGATGGCATTTGATAGGGATGTGGGGTCCTCTATGTGCCGATTGGGGAATCACCTTGTTGGCCTCCACTTCCTCCCGGTTCCTTTATTTCCTTGTGTGGATAATCAGGGCCCACTACAGGCCTTGAAACTCGAGAAAAACTAGAAAACTAGAAACATGGCGGCATGGAAGAGGACCCTCTGTAGATAAAAAGCTCATTCTAAGCTAAAGAAAACACTATTCTTAAATTCACGTGATTATAAACACATACCTAGAAATATTATATTTCCATTTCTGCCAATAAGATCCTTTGAAATATTACACACTGGACCTTTTTAAAGGAGCTCACTGACTCAGCAGACCTGATTTCCTCCATTGGAAGGTGGTAAGCGGTGGACATAAGTAATATATTAACTTTGTCGACCTCTGCTGGTGACTGCAGCTACAGCATCTGTAGTCTTGGTAGTCTGAACTGTAAGTCTGAGGCACTGCCCCCTTTTAAAATTAGAAACCTGTAATTAACACACAGTCAAAACTAAATGTTAATTATAGATGAATTAACTAGCCAGTTGGAGTATGGATGCAACGGACTGATTTCAGTTCTGGAGGTAAAAGTTATGAAGGCAATAAAAATAGGTTTTTTAAAGTCACATGTCCCTACGCCTGCTAAGTAATAATTTGGCTTAGTGACCATAACAGGCTCTCGAGATATATTATAATCCTTGTGTGCTCTGATTTTGTCTTTGTATATCAGCTGTATAGTATAAACTACCCCAGCCTGCGTGACAACAACATTTTGCGGAGGGTCCTGGTGAGTGAGGTGGTGTACTGGACAGAAAAGCTGAAGAGAAGGTGGATGGAGGAGAAGACTGGCGAGAGGGATGACGCTTACACACTGTGCCTGACTGAGGGAGGAGTGGAGGAATGTCTCAGAGCGTTAGAGCGACACGTGGACGTGGAAGAGAAACAGACAGGTGAACATCCCAGCAGTTAAGATTCCTAAGAAGTTGTGCAGATAGTTTGGGTTTGATCACAAGGAAACCTTTATTTGAAGGAAAGGAGCTAAAAGCCACTAGGAATATTTTGAACTTTTTAAAGTGGCAAACGGCACACTGAAAGCTTGTCTCTCTTTTAAAAATATATATATATATATGGTACCTCACAGCTGCATGTGGAGCAGAGGTGAAACATCCGGTGGAGCAGTGTGGCAGAGGTGTGTCAGAGGATCAGGAAGGAGAGGATGAAGAGGTGTTTTGGACAAACGGCAAAGGACAACAGGAGTCTAAAAAACTGCACAGGTGTGTTTCTTTGAGGAAGTTGAGGAGGAACCGTATGGTCACGGTGAGTCAGAAGGCAGTTTGTAGGACGAACACAGACCTTGTCTTTTATAGCATCTGTACTTTTGATACCGGCTGTGCTCTACCATGTTATCAAGTTACAAGGTATCAGTATACCACAGTAAAAATAACAAGTCAAACAAATTAAAAGGTTATAAGGTTAGCTGTTTTTTCCAATCTCCTATATTATTTTATATATTTTTAAAATCTATTTGCGCACATTTTTATTTTTATGTAGCAGGCAGTAAAAAAAAAAAACACTCCCTTGAATGTTATTATTGGTCTTTTATTTGAAAAATGTTTCTAAAAATTTGGCATCACAGCTATCACAAGGCTCTCATATCTATATATTTTTTGCGATCAAATGTTTATTGCCATGAATGCAGAGCTTACAACCTTACAGGCTTACATGGCTTGTTTTGAAATTGACAACAAGAACAAAAATCCCTGATGTCACCTTTTGTGTGTGCTGGTAGGTGTGTGTGTGTACCTCTGGCTGCACTGTGGTCCTGCTGCCCCAAAGTCAGTGCCCTGAGTGGAAGTCTGAGTAATCTCAGACATATCCTGATGGAGGACCCTGAAATTAAACTGAGCCAGGACCGCTCTGCTGTGCTTGTACAGGAGGAAGGTACTAATGTACACTTCTGCGTCTGTTATATGTATAAAACTGTGAAAATCAATAAGAAAGTTCACTTCTAGTGGGGGAGATGCATTTCTTTTCCACTGGTGAAGTTCCGCTTCAAGGAGTCAAGGTCATTCATCTGTCACTTTACAACACAGGTTGCACTTTGAAATGTAAGTCGTGGCCACCTAATGCGACACATACATAGAACATATATGCAAATATTTTAAACCTACAAGTTTTTAAGTGAAACACTATCTATTTAATACTGATGCCTTTGTGTGACCTACATAAACAAACAAGACCATCAGTGAGAAGACCCTGGTCCTTTTTTACAATATAACATGTACTGAGCCAAATAGCAGCGACAGCAGAAACACCACTTACATTCTGACTCAGTTTCATCATATTCTTGAAATGTAATCCTTCCAATACTAATAATGTGCAATACCAAGGGTTGCCCAGCAGATGTCACAAATGCTTCATAACTGTGAACCATTCTCAGCTCAATGGCTTCATCACATTAAGTGGCGAAAGCTTCATTTCCCCAATCGGCTCTCTCCACAGCTCAGTGGAGCGGCTCAGTGGCTGACTGTGCAATGTTTATTTCCTGCTCTTCTGCTTATCTGATGAATTTGATGACTGAATGGTTTTCTGTGGTTGTGACACTTAATTTGTCTTTCTAGACCTTGAAGAAGAGGATCATAATGGTTTGGAGGACAGCGGATATGCAGAGGCCAGCCGGTGCTCCCACAATGCTGTGCAAGAGGAGGACTGGGAGGCAAATATTTGATCTAGAACATACATATTGGGACAAGTAGGTTACTTGTTTAAAGGGAAATGAGTTAGCAAATGGTTTCCCTTGGTGACTACTGAACAGTATGAGTTGTACTAAACTTTGTGTTTTGAGTGTGAAACAAATGCAGATCAGTTCAAATAAAAACATCAGTTGGCTTCTTTGTGATTGTTGTACATTACACCCAGGTTGAAGCACAATCCTCACAATGCTCAAAGTTTTTAACTGTTTTATTCAACAGTGCAAGGTACACATTTGAAGCATCCAGTACACTTGTTAAGGAAGCAAATGTTGGTCGAAAGAACAAGTCTGTAACAGGAAACACTGGACAGTGTCAGAACAGCGCAGCGCAGAACATCACTTAACAGGAAAATACATTTTACAGTTTTTATATAGACAACAGCTTCACAGAAGAGAAGAAACCATGTTTGTAACAACATGTTAGGTACCAAGATGAACATACCTGTATCACACAGGTAAAACAAGTGATTTTTATCCAAAAAACACACAAAAAACCTCCAATAGTTGATATTTGGTAGCCATAAATCAAACACTTAACACTTTCTTAACTATGTAGTGAGAACACTTTTTTGTCCTTAACAATAAAATATTTAGCAAAAATATGGCACAATATCAGCAATATAAGATTCAAAAACAAAGACGATGATATCCTCTAGATGTGACTTAATGTAGGACATTTAAACCATGCCGAAAATAAAAAGAAACAAAATGAGAACACTGACTTACAGTTACATCATACACTGTGCAGATATCTGTCTTTAACATGAAGTTATGAGAACAGAATGACTTCCTACATGCTAAATAGACGAGCGAAAATGTTCCTTCGATGTGGAATTATCCAGAATAACAGATGGCACAATATTAAATTAGGTTAACATGAAGATGTGTCAGTTCTGCAAGCTAACAAAAGGACATCTCATGCAGAACATACGAACATAAAAACAGAGAACACTGACGTATAGTTAAAACACCATACACTGATGACGCTTGTGCAGATATTGATAGAACATGAATATAGTTTATCTAGAAGAGGAGGTATCCTACCTCTACTATGGCTTATGACAGGAGACAGAAGATTACAGATACTGTACAGTCTGTTTTCACTAGTTATAATGTAATAATATCCTCAGTATGCATAGGCCTGACCGTTCCCAGGTAATAACAGTGTGTTGTGTACTTTGGCTAATTTGCTAATAAACTGAAGAAATTATGCACTTAATCTCCTATTGGGCTGGAAATGCAAATAGTCAACATGCGTGCCACTATCAGGATTTCAAAACTCTCAGCAGATTTATATTGTTAGATTTCTATTTGTAGCACTAATCAAGTATTGAATGCATTGGTTATTAGACTGGTTATTAGACTGTTCTCAGTTCCAATAGTTTGATTTGATGTTAGGAGATATACATACACACACAGAACTATTAGCCTGGGTCTTTTTAAAAGACAGGTGCTGTTGAATATTTTCTTCATGGCAGTGGATTACTTAACTAGTCCTTTACTGTACAATCCTAAAGTGAAACAAACTACAGTATGCATCAGTTGCACATAAATGAAATCGTTGTAACGTCACAGGATCTTCCATTTGTTCACTGATGCAAGCTTCCTGGTCAACAGGACAGCTCAGAGAGATGTAGTTGAGTTGCAAAGCGTAGTTATACAATAGATACGTAGCTGAAATGCTGGGCATTAGATAGATGCCCTTCTATAGTGATATTCATCATAGAAGCCCCTATTATAGTCGGTATTTACTGCTCTACAAAAGGCAGAGAGCAGGACCTTACAGAAGCAGTACGTTTGGGGGCCGAAAAAGGCTAGAAAACTGCATGACAGAAGTAATATCTTCATTTTTACTTTTTAGGCTGATTTACGTAATACCTAAAAAAGAAATAAACAAAAAACTGCATTCTACCTTTGGATAATCTTTAGGGAATTTAAGGGGTATACACAGTTTGTAAGTGCTCCTTCAGCTTTCTTGTCCTTTTTAAACTAGTTTAAGAAAATAAACTTTATTTTGATTATTTATAGTCTAGATTATAGGAGTTAAATGTATCTGTTTTTCTGGGTGTCTTTATATCTATTAATACATTTATATTGAAATTAATAAAAAATAATATACATACTTTAATGTACAATCTAATACCTTTTGAAATATGTGATTTGAGCTTAATCACACCAAAGCACATGAATTTGAGTTAAAAGCATAGATGGATTTTGCTGAAATCTGCTAAGATAGTTACCCTTAGGTAGATAGGGTTAGCTAGGTTATTGTCTCTTACGATTGGATTGAACTACTGCTTTTAGTTATATGGAATAAAAAACTGAATTAACCAAGATATCCGTTCATAAAAATGGATATTTTTAATAGCATAGGAAAAATCTGTAAGTAAATTTTAGTTAAGTTTAGCTAAGGCATCTCACCATCTACCTTTCACTTGATATAACACTTTTGCTGCCTTTCAGTGACAGAGTGCAGTAAATGTCATAAAAGCTTGTAGAGCCCAAAACAAAGTGTATTTACTGCAACGTTGGGAACAATATGAAGCCAGAATGCAGTTACTGGGGTTTGAATAAGTTCCCATTTCTGGTAACTGCAGATTTTAAAAGAAATTGTACATTTCATATAGTTAAGCAAATGTCAAAAAGTTAGATTTTTTTTTAGAGAGAGCAGATTAGTACTGCAGGATTTTCTAAAACAATCCTCAGCAGCAAAACAAATAAGAACAAGGAACTCCTACGATATCAAGTAAGCAAGTTGTCATGTTCTCCCATTTCGCAAATACAAATATAGTATTCCTTAAAGAAGATCATGTCACATCCCTCCACTCGAAGATAACAGGATAACTGTTACTAATTAATAAAAGTGGCCTCAACCACATACACATACATTCACGCACCGTCCACGTTCACACGTCAAATAGCTCAAGTCTGATGCCTCGTCTATGTAGTAAAATATTCTCCTTCAAAAACACCCACGGCCGTCACAGAGTGCCAACAACTACAGCTTTTTAGCAGCTTATAGGCAAATACTAATTGGAACGTCCTATTTGAGAAGGAAGTCCAAAACAAACACAGAGAGACGAAGGGAATGTATTGAAATCACATGGCATACTCCTCTTCAGTGTAGAGTTCAGTTCGTTCTGATGATGCGCACACGGCGCTCGTCCTTTTTGTCCTACATTAGAGATGATGTTTTCCTCCAGTTTTCTAACGGTTTAAATCGAGTGTGTTTGGGTGCGGAGTCACAGCATTGACCTCAAAAAGATGCGCATACACCCAGAAAATGAAGAGTTGACAGGTTCAGTTTGTTTGGAACAATCTGGTCAATGCGTCATTTCTCTTAATTCACATTTGTATTTTTACACCGAGTTGATGGCTGTGTACCTCTCGCTCTTTAAAATCTTATCAGGGAGCTGCATGTAGGAGATATGAACACAGGAGGGCACTGTTGTAACGTCAACTGTTCACCGAGTGATCAGGTCAGACACTGTGCTGATCAGGTAATGTGTGTGCTGTAGGAATGCAGATTGAAATGGACACAGGCTTGCATCCATTTTTTTTTTTTTTTTATGTAAGCAGTGTCAGTCCACCTCTGATAGGCTTCAGGTCTAACGTTTTATCACCACCTGCTCGTACGCTCCAGCACCAACCCTGGGATGACAAGAAAAAAAAATTTAGTAACCCAATGGAATAACTGCCTCATGTATCATACAGTAGAGTTGAATGCATATCATTCCCTTCTTTTACGTTAAAATATGTCCCCACAAAACCAGTTCTCCATTTAAATACACAAGTTATCAAAACTCCAAACTACAGATTAACAAATAGCAAAATCAAATTACAATAGTTGGGTTTCAACCAGTAGAGGTTGCTATGCATATTTATAGCACATATATGAAGAAAGGTGGTTTGATGGTTTAGTTGGTCTATAAGCTGCATTTAACTACTCTCACCATTGCAGATATTTGGTGGCTTGACCCGGACTTACATCTACATTGTATCTATATAATTGATAACATCCTGATGTTTTTCAAGTATAATGTTTAACCAACTTAACATTCTTAGCCTAGCATTTTAACATTCTAACATTTGCTAATCGGCACAAGTGTAGCTGAGGTTGATGGCAATGTCATTAGTTTTGCAGGCATTTAGTCATAAAACAAAAGTACTGGGCACATCTGCTCTGATGATGGTGCCAGTGTGGTACGTGTGTGTGTGCACCAAGATTGTCAGGGGCAATCTATCCAATCGTTGTTGAGACATGAGAAATTTTGGACAAACTATCATCCAGTAGTTGTTTAACCCTAACTCTGAACCAAAGTGGTCGGACTGATATTGCCATCCCTAGAGGCATTGCTGCAATAAAAGCATAAAACATTAAAATAAACAGTATATTGTGTACTCTTATCCAGAGAAAATTCGGAATAGCCAATAATAACCACCCCCGACCTCTCCATCTACTACGAAGAGCAAATCATTGTTCAGTGACTATCTCACCTGGTGGGAAGATGATGGCTTCCCAGGGCTGTACTTCCCCCAGGGCCAACAAACAGACGCAGGCCTTCCTCTGAAACACACAGTTGTAGTAACATTTGGTCAGTACAGAGAGCACATACACCCTCCTGGATAATTCTTGTCATGAGGAGCAGCCAGTTGCTAGGCAATCTAAAAATAATCATGTATTGACAGCAGCTTTCTTTTCCTAGCTTTGAGCTAGATGAGACCTTGGAATGAAAAACAATGCCCTACTCCTCAAAGTACACACAGACTCGTGGGGTAACACAATACCGTCAAGTTAATTACTGTGCTATGCAAAGTAGCTGTGCATAACATATACAGTAATACTCACATTTTTTTTGGTTAATTGTAGAGCTGAAATGATCAGTAGATTATTTGATTAGATGGTCAGAAAATTTGTCTAAACTATTTTGATAATCTATATCGTTTGAGTCAGTTTTCAATCAAAGATTTGCTGATATCAGATTCCTCTTTAGGTCTTTTTTTGTTTTATATCATTATAAATTGAAAATCTTTGGGCTTTGAACTGCGAGACAAAATTAGAAATCTCATCTTGGGCTCTGGGAAATTTGGATGGACGTTTTTCACAAATTTCTGACATTTTACAGACAAAATAATTCATAGATTGATCAAGGAAATAATTAACATTAGCTGCAGTCGTAGGTAAGGATTGTAGTCCATTATATAGATAACAGTCCTGATCACAAATTCCCAGAGCA
>NW_023339674.1:4887511-4900706 GCF_004916995.1 Morone saxatilis
TGGAGACGATGGAACCAGCAAATGTTTGGCATTCTTACTTTATAAATGAAAACTGTTTCTAATGACTGTCCTGTCAGTCAAATAATCCATTATCTTATTATTTTCTTTCCTTGAAGAGATGTTACAAAATGGGGGAAATCTTCCTGGGAACATACACAACTTTAACACCCCAAAGAATAAAACCTGCAGCTACGGCGATTCTGATACTTCTAAAGACAGCTTACTCTGGATGTGTAGCATACCTTCAGCACTGGAGTCCAGTAGGCTGGGTGTAAAGTCTTGACTCTGGAGAATCTTTTCCACAACATCGTCAGCGTCCACCCGCGTGTCGTCCATTCTCTTTAGCTGAGACTCCATGGAGTCCTGCTTCACTGGGTGTCTGAGTGGAGGATAAAGGAGAGTCATTTTGTGTTTTGACCACTAATGGCTTCCACCGCAAACTGATGATGTTGTTTGTTTCCCATACTGTTTTCAGATAAGTGCTAAGCAGGGGTGTGTTCAAGGAAAGATTCCTGTTTTAAGTCGACACATTGTCACCAAACATCTTTATGGCAGCAGCCACGCGCTTGCCAGTGCCACTTGCTGCTGCTAATACAGTAGTACTTTTATTTTTTTACCAGAGTCTCCATACTGCTTACTGAAAAGCTTGTTGTTTTTTTTTTTTTTTAAATCACACTTATTTTGCCACTAACATTAGAAACTACGGTCAGCTTGGCAATTACACCTATCATAATTTACATTATTTGAGCAGTCTTCTGACACAACCCAGGATGATTAAAGCAACACTTATTCTTGCCGGAGTTGGTTAAGAAGCTCATTTCCTGTTTCAGGTCTGTAGGCAAATATGAAGTTACAGCCTGCAGCTGGTTAGCTTAAGTTAGACGAGAACCTAGCCTGTCCTAGTCTGGAAGTAACGTAATTCGCACACCAGCGCACTAATGAACGCGTATCTCATTTGTTTCATCCAAACGAGAACCAAAGTGTGAAACATTGTGGTTTTATTGGGGGGGATATGCACCAGACTATTTCCTTGCTGGTGCAGTTACTTCCTGGAGTCTTATTGTTTTTGTGAGGTTACCAGGCAACCACTCATGTTGCTATAGGTAGTTTCATATTTACGTATACAGATACAAGAGTGGTATCGGTTTTCTCATCTAACTCTCTGCAAGAAAACAAAAAAGGTAATGTCTCAAAATGTTGTAGTTCTCCTTGGAAAAAACCTGAACATTAATATCTTGATAAAATTAAAGAAGCTGCAGTGTCTGAGGTAATAATGACGTGAGAACTACATGATAAAATATAAAGTGCACCTTCAGGCATAATTAAAAACGTAAAACCATCCCCCGTCTTTAGTTTGAGAAGCTTGATTCATAGCTGGACAATTTTTAGACCCCCCGACACAATGACTAATATTTTTTAAAAATACCACGAGCCTCTATTGACACCACATAATGAAACCACAGATACTCTTCCGCTGCATTGCCTCACAGCCTCTTTCTGCATGACAGCTGCTTCCTCAAGTGCGACACAGGTCTCAGGTGTGATTATGACTCAAGTTTGTTAACTTCTCTAAAATGACTTACTGCTACTCTATTATGTAGTCATTACCTACAATAAAAAGAGGCTACCACGTTTAACTCACTGCTTTCTCTTCATTAAATAAGACATTGATCACATCTGTATGTACTTTTCATAAATGACATTTCATTGCGCTCCCTACTTGCCAAATAAATTGAGATTCACCTGTTGAGTCGTTCACAGGATGAGGCGTTCCGTACTGGTGTACCCGCTGGGTTGCTAGTGGTGGCAGTGGGGGCGGGGTGTTCCGGTAGAGCAGGACAGGGTCTGGACTCTCTGTCCCGGTCCTCACTGGGCTCTGGGATGCTGCCGATGCCCGTTGAGGCGCTGCCCACTGAATGGTTTCTCCGGTGGCTGAACTCTGACATGCTGGAGGAGCGGGAGTGACCTGTGCTGTAACCTGAGAGAGATGGACAGTAGTTTCATAATGTGATTTTATTGGGTTACTTCGCCATTTCAAATGTTGTAACCTTTGGGTTGACATTTTCAGATTAAATCATGTTTCCTCTCTAAAAGTCAGTAAAAACTGATCTTTGACCAGCCACTCTTGTGGGGGCTGTGGCTCAGGATCCTGTCCACGTGTTGAAGATCCTTTGGACAAGACAATGAACCCCATTGCTCCTGATGTTCAGGCCAGCACTATGCATGGCTTAGTGCTTTGGATAAAAGTACTATATAAATGCTGCCATTCACCATTTTATAATTTCACAAGGTTAATGCAACTGATTTGTCAGTAATGTTAAGTAACTGTGTGGCCTGAGAAATCTTGCAAAGGTGTATTGCAGCCATCAAGAAATTTCAACCATCTGCTACTGAGATACAATCATCATATTACACATTAATGTAGTAATAGCACCAGTGGTCTAATTTGCATTTAAACATTAATGACAGAGGATCAGTTTGATATATGCACATATGCAGTCCAATAATGGCTTTACTAATGGAAGACAACTGTAGAAGAAGATACAGATTTACCACCTAACATCAAAATTAAAGTTTAATTCATAAATCAATGAATGTTAATGTTAATAAACTAAATAAATCATTTTTTTTCTCTCAGCAAAACCCATTTTGCTGTGCTGTCGAGCAGATTTTGCAACTTGCAGTGTGTTAAAAGATTTAGCGGTTCGGTAGAATCGCAGTGACGCCCACACACTCACGTGCTCTTCATATCTGCAGGAAGCCTTTTCAAGCAAACACATCTGAGGGCATCTGTTCACTACAGCCATGGAAGAGCAAACTTCCACATGAACATGAAGTTCAAATAAATGTATCAATGGCAGGAAATACACTTTCACGTTGAGAGGGCCATTAGAGCTGTTCTCAGTCCATCTCTCTATTTCCTCTGTTCTTTTATTACAGTCATCTGATCTGCCTGCAATGGAAACTCAAGCCTCAAGTTTGAACTGCTCTGATGGTTTGTCACTGGCAAATAATTGAATCACTTCCCTTCTCCTTAGTCAAAGGATTTTCTCAGTTTAACATCATGCAGTGTGGGATGCCCTTACCTGAGAGTTTGGACTGTTGGCTGGCGTAGCTGGACGTTCGGGAGTGGCCGCAGCCCCCAAGCTCATCAGAAACAACAGGACACTTCCCTTCTCGACTCTCTGCTAGATCAGAAAGAACAGGAGAAAAGACAAATGGGGTATGACGAAGGCCTGAAAGCTCGAAATACTCCAACAATCTACCATAATCTAAGTAAAACCCTACATGTACAGTCAGAGAAACTGGTGCCAAATAAGCATGAAACCTGTTGAGGCTCAAGCTGTGTTCTCACAATGGCTCATTCTCAGCTCAACACCCCAGTTTTGTGTGATATAGTTTTTGTGAATGAACGCAGGAATAGCTGAACAAAGAGATTCAGTGCGTGTCTGAAGTGAAAGATTTGTGGCCGACTGTCAAACCTCAATCAAAATTAAAACAGCAACACTTGGAAAATGCGTCATCACTCTGCACAACATGTCCCTTTTGTAAATAGTCAATCATACATGTGAATACACTGTTCTCTTCTTTGCAGATTAGACAGATACTCTATAAAGCACCTGTTCATATAAATGGGATCTGGACTGTATCTGTCTTTTTACATGTAGACTAAATATCTATATTTGTGTACATCTGTGTTACTGGCTGTTGTTTGTAGCATATTTCTGCCAACAGACAACAGTTACAACAACAACAGAAAATGAATTTCTGCCTCCCACACGCTATCCTTTAGTTCAGCATCCCTGAGTTAATGAGCAAGTGTTGGCAAGTATCTGGAAACAGCAGTAGCAAAAATAAACACATTTAGAATAATGACTGGGAATCACAGGTTAACTCTTTATTCTATGCTATTACAATATTTTGTCTATAATAACAGCATAAGAGCTCAGGTGGTTCTGCAGTCTAAGGGAAATCAGGTGCAATACACAATATCTGACCCCAAAATACAGAAAATTATAACCCCAAAAAAGCAAAGTTATCGGACAGTTTTGACAGCTGAGAAGGATCAATGTGTCTTTAGTTTTAGCCTTTTTAAAACACGTGCAGCAACATGAACACGTGTGCCACCATTTTAATGTCAAGAGGCCAAACTGACAAAAGGCTGAGCTGCCAGAAAGCAAAACAGCTCAGAGTTCAAATGTCTGAAGGAAAGGAAGGAAAGGCCTCTGCCTCAGTAACACAAAATAGACATAATTTCAAAAAATATTAATGCTGAGGTGGGCCAAAAATGAACCGGTAACTGTTTTCCCCCTCAGTATTTTGGTGATGTAAATATTTCAACATGTCATATTCCAGGGATAAGTCAAAAATCCTGTTTTAAACCATAATTGCTCATAATCTACCAAACCTCCCGCTTGAACTGATACTGCTCACACACACGAAACACACCTGCACACTGCAAACATATAAAGCCAAGACATGGTCACGTTTATGAAAAAATCGTATTCAGCTGATGAATATACACAAGGTGTGCACATGCAAACACACAACCCCCAGACAGACATGCACACAGTCCTATTTTTAACCATGTGAGAGCCCACAGGGTCTGAGCAGATTGTTGCTAATCTAAAAGAGAACTAGTTTGAATTATACATGAAAGAGCTTCACTACACTCTGAAGCTTCCAGGAGGAACAAGCATTCAACACTGCAATGTGTTCACACATGAACACACACAGAACAAGAGAGAGGGGGGGGTGAAACAGGAGTGAAATGTAGCAGAACGGGGCAGCTGCAAGAGAAACATTTTCATAGTGCTGGATAGGAGATAAATTACACTTATATGTTAAAACTAGTTACCTACGCTGTGATGAGAGCATGTGATGCATGAGTTCTTTTCAATACGATGTAAAACTGATGCTTATCTTGATGTGTTTGAGATGTGACCTGCAGTACGCATCTGTCACCTGCAACTCTTCCAGTAAATGTACCTAAATGATAATGTATGCCAACAAAAAAGGGGGTCTGCACTTTAGTGTAGAAGCTACTGAAGTTGCTAAACTTTTAAATAATGTAAAACGGCAGCAGGCAATGGTCGGTTTGTATTGCCAGCAAGGGCTAGGTGTGGCTTCAGCTACTTACTCTAAATCTATCCTTTTGTTTTCATCAGCACTGGTTAGATTTGCCTTTCTACACAGCCACTTATAATGGAAAGCAAACCTACAATAATGAGAACAATGAGGTGATGTTGAGCAACTCTACTCATGTGCAATGTTAAGGGAAATATTTTAGCTTTCCTTAAAGTTATTAGAGATGTGTTCCTATCATTCCATTGTAAATCGAACACCCATTAGCAGGAGCTTCACAAAGCCAAAGAGGGCAGATCAGAAAACAGCAAGGATGTTACAGTATCTATTAGATAAATATAACAACAGAGACATAAAAGCGGAACAAATCTCAAAACCCACTGGCTCAGCACACAATGGGGTGGCTAAAGTGTGCTCTATCAAGTGTCTGTAAATGTTTGGAAAAGCCAATGGGATGACTAAGCAAAGCAGAGGAGTGTAATGTGGCGTGATTGGTCTCACCAGAACAGCCTTTCTGTGAGTCCCCTCCCCTCCTCTCCTCCAGCAGACTCTCTCCATCACCCTGGATCCCGATCACTGTGGCTGTAGAGGGGGGCCTGATGACGGGAAAAGACAATAAGACCTTTTCTCCTTCCTCGTATTTAATCGTGTTTATTATTCAACTTGTTCTTGAGAAAATAAATGAATAAATAAAGACAAAAGCATGGAGAAATGGGGGGAAAGGGGATCAAAACATTACGATTAATGAAAGGAAAGACCTTAAAGTTAGGTAGTAAAACATTAGCATTCAGAATAGCATTCCATTAAGGCTAAATGTGAATATACAGTACTGTAAATACTCAGTATTTACATACATACTGAAAGGAAGAGAGCAGCTTTTGGGACAAACATACAGGCTACTGAATAATTTTTAGGTCAAATTTTGCCCTCGGGTGAAGCAGCATTTCTCTCTCTGTTGGAATGTATGTGACACGTACTTTCACTGTAAAGTATATTTCTAATAGTACCAGTACAACCACTTATAGTGTGTTACTTACAGGATTAAATCAATCAGAGCTTCTGACATGTGAAAATGATTAGCTAACAGTTATTAAAGCTTGCATAATTCTGTATTGTCTGGTTCCCATGAAACTTCCGACAAAAAAAAGTGCTGACAGACGTCTGACACACCTACAGCAGGATTCTTGGAACAGCTCCAAAATAAATGTAGTCAGCACCTAGTAAGATGTCATAATTTTGATACAGAAGTTTTTTTCAGTATTGTTGCCTTGTTTTTCAGTGGTAGTAGAAATAGACAGGACATTTGGGGGGAGAGAGAGGGGTATGACATGTAACAAAGTCAAACAGAATAAAGAGGATTAAGTTTTTAAATGACAGTGTGGTCAGGTCTGTAGGTTGCTCTTGGTTTCTCAAGGGGATTGTTAATGTCCAAATCCGGGCATGTTTGTTGTCGAGCACAAGCACAAGAATAGTTTGATTCAAAGGCTTAGTTCAAAAAACATGTTCAATCAAACAGTTTTCTAATCCAATTGAAATCGTATGGTTAAGAATCTCAAATGACTGAACTGCAAGTCAGCTGACACTGACCCTGACTGACCTAATACAGTATGAACTGCAGACCAAAGCAGATTTAGCAACACATTAAAGTTGAAAAATATTACTTTAACTTACGTTTTAAAACAGGGATCCCCTGACATGAGCTGTGTACTGATGATAACCTGTGAAAAAAAAGGACACTTGTTAATTGATTCAGGTTTGACTTGCATTCAATGCTTCCATAGTTTAAAAGGAAAGGTGTTTTGGGTCAAGCATAGTTGTACAAAAATGCAAAGTCCCTGGAGAACTGTAGACCAACCAACTGATCATTATTTTGTCTCAAATAATGACTATTACAGTTCTTCATGAAATAAAGCAGATAACGGCTGTGGTTGCAAATTATTTTCCACAGTTAACACCGCTCTAGGTCATTCTGCCTACAATCCAATGGACTACCTAGCCACAGTTGTTGTAAGCAATCCTAAAACATTTATGCACATACCTTTCCCATGTCTAGTTCGGAGTGGAGAAAAATACCAAGCTTGTATTCATAACACTAAGGTAACCTCCTAAAGCAGTCAAATCAGACTGGTGTGGCTGCTTTAGCGAGGCTTCGTGTTACCTTGAGAATGGAGTTATCCTGGCGAGTATTTTTGGTATCGTAGCCTTCCAGCAGACATCTGCGGGTTGTATTCCCTGAGCCGGCAAACTCTGCTAAATTCAGATCTGCAAAACCAAGCTGAAGGGGAAAGAATGACATTCAGTGAACTTTGTTTTCTCCCAGGAGGCCGATGTTTTGCCAAGTCAGCACTGAGACAATCTCTGGATGTAAAATGACAGCGAGCACATCAAAGAAACAGTTTTTCTTCTGCAATTTTAATATTTATGGGGGGAAAATCTTATCTATATTCTTATCTTATACTCTTATCTAATCAAGAACCTTCACAAGAAGAGTTTGAGCTTGTTCAGTAAATACATTCAGTAATTACTTTGAAAGAGTGAGCCGACCTGCAGGCAGTGAAGGCCATCTGTTTGCTATGGGCTCACATGGGCTTTCTACAGAAATATGGCTGATTACAGTAAATCTAGGTGACCTGGCGGCTGGATTAGGGGATGGGGGTTGGACAACGTAAGTATGTGAGGAATTACCTTTGCATATGCTTTCCCACCTTTCAGCTCCTGGAAAAGAGAGCCATAGACATTTAATTAACATTAGTAACACAAAAGAGTTTCAAATCTTAATTTTAAGCTTTATTTAATCATGATTAAGCTATGAAAACATTACATTGAAGATCACCATCCGTCCGTCAAGTGTGTTTGAGATTTATTTATTTGAGTTCCAAAATACTTGGATGGGGGAAAAACGTTTAATTAAATGTTTTTGCTTTATTTTTGCTAATGAGATACATCCGCTTATGAATTTAATACTGGTCTGGTAAACTGCAATAATAAAATATTGTAAATAGTCTACTTGCCGTCAGCAAAGAATAACAACGTAACACTCTAACACCAGACAAGTTTGAATATTGTGTGGTCTAAATGATAGCAAGAGGCAATACATTGCAATGTTACAGTTCAATACCAAAACACTGCTACAGGGAGGAACCAGTGAAGGACTTGATGTCCTAAAACTAAGACGGCAGGGCACACCAGACATACATTTTACCAGGAAGGCTTACATATTTGCTCGTTATTACTGCTTTATCCTACATGATTAAACAAATAGAGCACAGAGCATACTCATGTTAAAGGCTAAAGGATAGCAAAAGGATGAGTGGCAAAAAAGATTTCACAGTGATGAGTCTGGTTTTTTTTCAGAACGCTGTGCTTGCTGACTGCTGCGGTTCACATTTCCCTCTCAAGTTTCAATTTGCTATATAAAAGTCTACGTAACCAATATGAGAATTTAACCCAGATACAGCAATTCTGTTAGCAAAGGCTCAGGCTCTCATCTGTATTGCAGCTTGTTTGTCTTGCACTGACATGAACAAAAGCCTTTATTTTTGCATAAAACCCTCGCCTGATGCGTAACCTTAAAGCGTGTATGTTCACATGCAAAACATCAGATTATGGCTCACACCACTGTGTAGGTATATCTACATCTGCAGCATGAAATCTGGAGCCTCGGCAGCCACATACTGTACCTTTCTGACAGACACACGACACACACAAGGGTCCAGTACACCTGTGCCTGCATTGGCACTCATCTTGCAGGGGAAAGAGAAGCGTTTCCTCCATCGAACACAGTTGGCCTGCACTGGCTCCCTGTAAGAGGAAGTCACAAAG
Source organism: Morone saxatilis (assembly GCF_004916995.1). NCBI lineage: Eukaryota > Metazoa > Chordata > Actinopteri > Moronidae > Morone > Morone saxatilis. Next base: position 4,896,419 of record NW_023339674.1, read on the forward strand.
ACTTAGACCATCTTTAAGCACTCTGTAAGGTCAGATATAATGCATTTCTTGTGCATAGGCTGCACATTAGGATCTCAAAGACATTATTTACAATTGGATGTTAGACAGATAATCCGATAATGTTTCCGATAATGCTTTCAGATATGAATGAGTAGAGATTGGTGCAAACACTGGTGGGATCTGGGATTTCATCTCCTTCGTAGCTCAATCAGTTGAACATGTCTCTGTACTGAAAAGCTGGTTCATGTCCTCACATTATAACCCCGGATTTGTCTCTGTACCAGAATCATAATGCATCATATACTATAACTGGGAGAGACAGTGTATTACAGTAAAACACGGTTTTGTAATCTTGTTTATTTATTCTTTGATCAGGTAGTACCAGATATAATGATATTTATAGACTTTATTGTATTTAGGAGAAGTTGTGTACCATATTTAACAGTTGTGAATGTTAGGTAGGTTATTAGAAATACTTTACTGTAAAATGACTGTATTATAAATTCTTAAATAAACACCCAAACCCACTCATGCAGCATTATTCACAATCAAACAAACTGCATTAAAAGAAAACAATGTTTTTTGACAAAGATGATTGTTTTTCATCTATTTAAATCCACTGATTTACTGTTTTGTCACTTGCAACCCTGCTAACATCCCTGTGGCAGCACAACTTCATTTCATTCATTTTAATATCAATATTACATAACAATAAAAAATCACTTAGGTTGAATGACTATTGGATTAATAATCCTCCCTGCTTAAGGCTACAGATTCAGTTGCCAATACAAGCTTAAGTGCTTAGTCTCAGATTTTTCTGGCCACTTAATAAACAAGCTAATTAAGTCCTGTTTTCGCCTTTTCACTCACTTGACTCCTCTATCCAAAGGTTACGGCAGTAGCTATAGCTCGTTTTTTTTTTTTTTTGCATGAGCGGAATAGACAAAGACACGTGCACGGCCAATAACTGGAGGTCAAAATGAGACTGAGGTGTAGCCATTCTCTCCGTGAAAGGATGAGATGAAGTGAAAGAGAGACGAGCGTGTATGCGTGGGCAGCATTACGATACCCCAGATGGCCTCTCTTTCACTGGCATCCTCTCCTCTCCCACTCACCTAACCAACTCCCGTCTGTTAAGTCAGCCCACATGCCATTCATTTCCATCGACTTTGCTGGATTTGCATACAAGCCGAGCTAACGGGTTTTCCTCTCTAATACAGAACAAACTACGGCGACGCAACAAGTGAAAAACTGTCAATGACGGAGGACTATAGACAGAAAATGTTGTGGAGCAAGGAGCGTTGATGACAGATTGCAGATTCTTGTTAAAATGGTTAAGACTGACTGAACAAACAGGCCCGTGTTGTGCACTCGCATCCCTCCATATAAATAAGAAGCAGAGGATGCGTGAGCAACGGTTTTACAAACGCTGACTTCATCCTGAGGTTGATACATTTCCCAGAGTCGGAGAGGGAACTCCCAACCAGCTGGACACCGTGTGCTTTGGGGATTCTTGCTAGACTGCATGTACTGCAACTCACGGCACTCCTCAGCAAAGCAGAATACTATGAGTGAGTGCGAGCAAGCGGAAGTCGTCTCACTGATCTTCATACATGGCTCAGATATCTTGTTAAACTACAGCTGCTCTCCTTTTAAAAGGCAGCTGTGGTCAGACTTCAGGCGTGAAACGATCTCACAAATACACTATTAAATAAACAGATCTCTTTTATATCATACATTTGGTGCAGGGTTTCCCTTCCACACACAAAAAAAGTACACTTGTATAACAATGTTTTGGGCAGAAACAATAGCGCGGTCCTGGTGACAAGCCACAGCGACGGGAAAGAAAAGGCTCATAAAACAACAATCCTCATTTCCCTTACAGTCACAGTTGGGATGACTCAAAAGAGCGTCAGAGGAAATAAAGTTTGGGAGTCTAACAAATTAAACTGCTGCAGAGCAGATGACACTCACGCTCAAAACTTTTCAGAGCCAGAACAGGATGTTATAATTAGACTCTCAACTGTCTGGGTTAAGGGATTAAACAGTTTCTCTTTCTTTTAGCTGCTGTGGCTGCTACAAATCGACACAACTGTAGCTTTATTAAAATGATCTTAACGCCGTGAACCTTAGGAGCATCCTGTCCAACACACTGGGCCTTTCTATTAAGCCATTTTGTAAGAGCTACTTACTGTGGAGCAAACAGAGGGCTTGTTATATAATCTGGGTGAAGCCGTCTAATCTCTGCAGTCTCACTCCAAAACAAATGCTTTTCTCTGCTGGTCCAATGTTAGAAGCCAGTAGAAACTATGATACAGAGAGGATGTCTGCCTTGGACTGTCTCAACTTGACAGCAATAACACAATTATCAGAGGGCGGCGCTGATTATTCAGTATAGAGTGATATCCTGTCATGGCTGATTACTTGTTATCCCATCTCGTAGTTCCCTTTGACAACCACACCAGTGTAAACATGAACTGTACTCTGTGAACACGATGACTTTGTCCACTCAGCTACACGGGACATTTACAGGCAGAGGTGAAACCATTAATTAATCTACTTATTGATTCATTCCTAAAATACATTTTTCAAAGTAAAACGCCACCGGATTCCAGCTTCGGCTCTCATTCCAGATGTGAATATTTAATAATACGTTTAATATCTTTGGGTCTTTGGACCGAAGCTGGAATTATTAGATGGTTAGTCGATCAAGAGGAAATCCATCGCTAACTCTTTTGGGAATCAAATAATTGTTTTCAAGTAAAAGAAAAAAGCCAAATATTACTTCGTTCCAGCTTCTCGTTTGCTTTTATTTGCCTTTGTGTAATAGTACATTAAATATCTTATTATAATGGGAATTTTCCCACCATTTTCTGACATTTTATAGCCCAAATGATGAATCAAACACTCAATAATAACGATTAATGTCAGCGAAGGTGAAAGAAGCCACTTTAACTGGGATGACTTATGAGTCAAAGACAGGTTTCAGAGGAGATGATTGTAATTGCTCCACAGCAGTAACAGCAGTATCATGACACTGCTGTGGACCTTAGGGTGACTGAATGATGGGTAAAAGGAAAATGCCTCTCCCACTGCAAACTATTGGGTATCTCACCGCTTATCGTGAGGCAGCAAAACGACACTTTCAGCTGACCTAGTAGGAGAGAAACATGGCGACACAGTCTTCCCCCATTCATTCACATAGGAAAATACTTCCAACAACGAAACATTACACATTATTTGGCACATTGCTTTAATGCATAAGGACTGAACTACAGATTTACAACACATGCACTGTCCTTGCTTTTCCTGATCAATAACAGACACCTTCCACCTACTGTCAATGATAACTTTATGTCCAAACAGGGGGGGGGCAATAACCATAAGTGACTGTTATTGATCAGCAGCAGTATTGAGCTTTTGTAAATGTGACAGGTCAGCTGATGGTCAGGTCTCATTATAGCTGATTTAAATGGAAGTCAGCCTGTGAAATGCAACCAGATGTCGAAGATTTCTGCACACATTTCTTCTTTTTTTAGTCTGTAATCTGCAAACACACGCCTGTGTTTTAGTTTCCTAGCTACTATCTGATACACAACACTGCAAGTAGATGAGAAAATCGGATCAAATGGCTGTGACTGGAAGGAAACACTGCATTTTAAAGAACCACCATTACCACTGGTCTAGTTTCTAGTCGTGTCGCCTGTTAGCTGGTTAGCTGGCAGCGTATTGCAGACGAGCACAGCTTTTAAAAGGTTAGTTTCCACTTATAAGCTGTAAAAAAAGAAGAAGCCAAGTTTAGTGTTTTAACGAACTGAATCAAGAGCAAAGCGTCCTCACCGAGAAGACTCCTCTGAGAAGCCGCCGTCCAGCAGTCTGACTTTACAGAAGAGGACACCGTTGACAAAGGGCACCGAGGAGAGCTCGTCCAGCTCGAAATCCACCTTGAACTTAAACTTCTTCTTTTTCATCATCATTAAATCCATACACAGAGTCAGTACTGTTGAGAAGACGCTCCAGGCTCGCCCGTCGCTGACATTACAGCCCCATTGTGTTGTGATTCAGTGTTATGTTGTGGGAGGATGGAGAGAGAGAGAGAGAGAGACGACAAAAACTGTGAGTTCAACGAAAGCGACGGTGGAGAGCTGCTTTCTGTCGGGGGTTTTCAAAATAAAAGCACGTATTCTCAGCGTTTTGAACCCATTCATTATAGATAGACAGACAGACAGATAGATAGATAGATAGATAGATAGACAGACAGACAGTGAATATTTATAACATAACTTTA